>NC_056685.1:10312142-10613035 GCF_018350215.1 Panthera leo
GCCGGCTTGGGCTGAAAGGGACAGAGAACACACATTGAAAAGATGCCTTTGGACCCTGAGCCTTGCACAGGTGGAAAGCGGGCTGAGAAAAGGAGGCCCCCAGGACAAGGAAGGATGACTCAGAGGTAGAAAGAGAGGCCACAAGAGCCGGGGAAGATTCTCCGCAGGAACCATCCACCGGCACCGCCTGTTTCAGAAGTGCTCCTTCCGAACCAGTGACTTCGGGGCATCCCCACCTTCCACCCCTGCTGAATGGGAGGGGCCACAGCATTACCCTATGCTTGTCCCGTCATTGTCTGTTGTTGAGTGTGGGAGGGGACAGATAGCTTGTGTCTCTGGTTCACAAATTTCAGATCCAAAAGACCTGGATTTGAGGGCTCAAGGAGGCTCATCAGTGTGGACCTCGTTTGGATAAACTGATGCTCGACCAGGATGAGCCTCCGGGGGCCTTGGGAGAGCCTGGGCGCATTTTGCAACGTGGACAGGCCACGAATCGCTGCGGGACAGAGGGGGATTGTGGCACCCAGCCTCCAAGATGACCCTTAATGATCCCACCCTGTGACATTCTCAGGCTTGTGTTGTCCTTCCTTAGGGAATCGGAGTGACCCGCGGAACCAACAGCAAACCGCAGAACTCAAGTGCACAACTTCCAATGCACCTCTGACCTCGTGGCTTTCCCATTATTCTCTGGGGGAAGCCAGCGGTCACACCACGAGGACACGCGAGCAGGCCTCTGCAAAGTCCCCACTGGTGAGGAACCGAGGGCTGTGCTGACAGTGAGCACGGACTCGACTGCACGTGAGCCATCCCGTGGAGCAGATCCTGTGGCCTCCTTTGGATGGTCGCAGCCCCGCCTGACTTTTTTAATACAACCTTGTGAGAGAACCCAAGCCCCGGGATTCTTCTAAAATGCTCTTTAATCCCTGACCCACAGGCACCATGTGGCTGTGAATAATAAATGCTTATTACTGGTTTAAGCCGCTGAGGTGTGGGGTAGTTTGCTACCCAGCAACAGACAACTATTACAGGATTGAAATAAACACATCAAACAGTTCATTCAATTCATTAACTAATGATGAAGACAGTACTATAGTTCCAAGAGCATTTGAGGAACTTGATACTTACGGGCAATTTAATGAAGAGCCTCTAGAATCTGAGTGCTAGGTTAACACAAAATAATACGATGGGGCACCTGGGTGGCTCAGTCGATTGAGCGTCCAACTTCGGCTCAGGTCATTATCTTGAGGTCTGTGAGTTCGAGCCCCATGTTGGGCTCTGTGCTGACAGCTCGGGGGCTGGAGCCTGCTTCAGATTCTCTGTCTCCCTCTCTCTCTGCCCCTCCCCCGCTCATGCTCTGTCTCTCTGTCAAAAATAAATAAACATTAAAAAAAAATTTAAACACAAAATAATACGAAACTGGTTCGTGTCCTACAGAGTAAGGAACTGTCACCTTTGGGTTATCTTTTCCACCAAATAAATTATTTTCATTTGTGTCAGTCAAAAATCTAAAGTCCATATAGAACTTCTGAGACCTTTAATCAAGAGAAAACAGGGAGCGGAGTAGTTCTTTGTTGGGAGAGGCTGGACTGGACATGGTGGGACAGTTACCAGCATCCAGGTCTCTCTCCGCTACTTGTCAGTAACACCCCCATGCTCCCTGCCAGTCACAACAATCCAACATGTCTGTAGACATCCCCTGGGGGACCCAGGGTGGGGAACCACCGCCTCACATAATTAAATAATCCTTGGGCAGACCTATCAAATGATGCTCACTTGGACACTGAAATGTCACTTTTTGGTCTCATTTCCGAGTTTTCAATACTTTTTCTTAACAAGCATCTGTGATCCAGGAACTGAGGAAGGGGGCAGGAATGAACTGGCAAAGAGGGCCCACACTGTCGGAGAAGGGCATGGGGTCAGGGCGTCTGCGGGTAAGCCACATGGCGCTATACACAGAGGCTTGTCTCCAAGCGGCTCTGGCGGGGAGATGACTTGTTAGCTGATCAAAGGCAGGCAGAAGAACAGGTAGAAAGGAAAGGAAAGGAAAGGCAGGATGCCCACAGAGTACCCTAAGTGAGATTCTTTGGGTTTTGTTGTTACTTTTGAAAATTATGTTAAACATGCAAGCAGTAATTACCCAATAAAAAGAAGAAATGTGAATGCCCCGTTGGGGCAGACAGATTCCTTGTTTGGAAAGGAACCATTCAATGAATTCCTTAAATGAATTCCCCCTTAAATTGATGGGGGATAGAAGCAGGGAAATGTTCACCTTTAGCCCAGAAGGCTGACCTATAGCCTGCATAATTTCAATAAGGATCAAATATGTACTGCTTGCTACCTTCTTTTTTTTTTTAATCTTTTTTTTTTAATGTTTATTTTTGAAAGAGAGAGGCAGAATGCGAGCAGGGGAGAGACAGAGAGAGAAAGGGAGACACAGAATCCAAAGCAGGCTTCAAGTTCTGAGCTGTCAGCACAGAGCCCGACGTGGGGCTCGAACTCATGAACCGTGAGATCATGACCTGAGCCAAAGTCGGACGCCCAACCAACTGAGCCACCCAGGTGCCCCTGCTTGCTACCTTCTTAAAGAGTCTCATGACTGTCTGTAAATCTCACCAATAGTTAATGTCGAGCTGAATGATAAGCAGAGAAATTTTGCAAAATCAGTTTTATGAATAGAAACTTGAAGAAGATATTTATGATCTAATGCTCCCCATATGCCTCCCCACCCCACCGACTCACTTAAGCACTAAGCATATAACCACCAGCTTCACACAGCAGCAGTACCACCCTTTCTGCCCATGGGTCCCATCCCTGTGCTACTTAAATAAACCTACTAAGTTGCACCAAACACTGTCTCAAAAATTCTTTCTTGACCATTGAGTTCTACAATCCCGCAACAAAACCAGAACATGAAGCTTTGATGACTAAATATAAAGCAAATACTCACCATGCTTCTTGTTGAGTCTGTTGTCCTCAATGTGCATGGTTGAGGCTAAGAAGCTCCACTTTCTGTGTAGAGTAAATGGCACAATCAGAATTGTACCTGAAAAAAAAATTTAATTGGTCAGCAAGGGGCTGAGAAATTGGGTTGCAGTGACTGTACCTGCAGCCTATGGGGTGATGTTTCAGCAGAAGGCCAGACAAAGTTGGAGAATTCCCCCACAAGGGAAGGAAGAAAGTCCAGAGCAGGGAACTTGGGTGGGGCTTGTAGCCTTTGGGGATGCTGTGACCCTAAGCTTCATTTTAAGGCCCAGTGAGGGATCGTGTTGGACAATCATGTTCTGATGGACCAGTTTTGTCAATGACCAGAAGGCAAGGGAACAGTCCTGAGGCCAAAGGGGTATGCCTCAAACTTAGGGACCATTTCTGTTGTCAGTCATCCTGGGAAAAGTCTCGTCTTGAGACAGGAAACAAGGATCAGGGAGGCCAGCCTCTGATGGGAGAGATGGCCATTCTTTCTGGGCCTCTGAGCAGCTGGGCTGGCCCTTGAATTAAAAATATGCCCAAAGCTTTCCTAGGGGAGGGAGGTGGTCCCTCCTTCCCATGAAGACCACTTGGAAGCCATGTACGAGAGCCCTGTAAAGGACCCCAGGACAGACCCACCTAGAGACTCTAAAGGTAGCCACATCCAGGAGGCTTATCCCTTATCCATGCTATACCTCCTTCCCCCTCTTTCTCTCTAGCTCGTCAGCACAGGATGGTTTCGGTCATGGGTAGGCATTTAAGGGAAAAGCCTGTCCTGTGCCTGAAATTCAGTGCCAAGTGCCAAACCTAGCGTGCTGGTAAGGACAGCAGCCTGAGGGAGAGAGACCGTGGCCTGGCCCAATGACAAACATGAATGCTATACCACAACTGCTGAATCAGACCTCTGAGAGATCTCAGGAGACTGAGACCCTGGGCACGGAGGGGACCCAAGGCTAACAATTCACAAGATTAACAAGCAGCTGGGGAATTCATAGAAAGATGAAGTGTGGTTGAAATGTGGTCACAGACTGTGAGAGTGAGACTTGATGAATGAGACAAAGGATAGATGATGGATAGACAGGTAAACAGACAGAGCTACAGGTAGAGAGGATGGATGGATGGATGGATGGATGGATGGATGGATGGATGGGTGGATGGATGGATGGACAGGCAGGCAGACAGAGCTACAGGTGGAGGAGATGGGTGGCTGGGTGGGTGAATGGATGGATGGATGGGGGATGGGTGGGGATATAGGCAGACAGAGCTGCAGGTGGAGGCTTGATGGTGAAGGAATTCAGAGATGATCACTGCAAAGGAGGCCACTTTGGCACATTGATTATTTTGAGTTAAAAGAACTGAAGAAACAGCAGGTGTAAGAAAGACACTTGCACCCTCCTTTTTCTTCCCAAAAGCAAGAGATAAACGCCCACATGAAAGTGCTCTCCCTGTTCCAGGAGGAAAGAAACATTCTTATCACCAGAGACAGGGAAATGGGTGCCAAGAGATCTATACACTCAAATATTGTTAAACAGACCCGTATCTTCCTAGACACTTCTTCACAATTTATCACTCCTAGCCCAAACTCCTTTGTCTTTTCGATAAATAAAAATATATTGTCTCTTGGTCTAAAAGGTATGAACGCTTCCTGTTCTGGTCACATCTTTAGGTCTTCATTACCTTGAGAATGTTCCCACATACATGCAAATATATATATTTTAATGTTTATTTTTGAGAGAGCACACATACGAGCAGGGGAGGGGCAGAGAGAGACAGGGACAGAGGATCTGAAGTAGGCTTTGCTCTGACAGAGAGAGCCTGATTCAAGGCTCAAACTCCTGAAATGCAAGATCATGACCTGAGCCAAAGTTGGACACTCAACCAACTAAGCTATCCAGGTGTCCCATACATGCAAATATTTAATTAAGCTTAAATTAAATCTCAGACCCAGCTGTAGACCCAAAGAGGGTAGAGGAGTATCCTTCCTCCTCTATAATAGGTACGTATTGATATAGGTATACGATGCATAGAAAGATGATAGATAGATAGATAGATAGATAGATAGATAGATGATAGAAAGAAGGAAGGAAGGAAGGAAAAGAAAGAAAGAAAGAAAGAAAGAAAGAAAGAAAGAAAGAAAGAAGAAAGAAAGAAAAAAGGAAGGAAGGGAGATAAAGGGAAGAGATAATGGAGGAAACATTTATATTTATTATCTGCCTAAAATATGGACAAGGGGAAAAGTAAGGACATGAAAACAAATGAAACCCACAGAAGGCAAATCACTTGCTTTGCTCCCCACGATCCAGAAGGAGTTGCAGAGGCAGAGTTCAAAGCTTCCCGGGCTTCCTCTGCCCCAGGTGTGTGTGATGGAGACATTTCAAAGCAGTTGCACCCAACACCAACCAGGAGGTCACAATGCAACATGAACCAGAAGTCTGAGAGCCACAGGGTCGGCCCATTCCTGTCCGGTAGGTCACAGGAAAGGCGTTATGCAGGGGAAGTCGTCCAGAAGAGGCCTGAGGGAAGCTGGACATTGCTAGTGTCACCATAGCCATGGGGTTCCTTCAGGACGGCGCCTCTGCCCTTCACCCGCTTCCTACAGAACAGGAAGGGTATGATATTTGGCCTGCTTCCTGAGGGCATATCAAGCAGCCCACACAACTATTCTAAAGAATGTGGCTATTTGGGGATAAAAGTCCCTACGTAGGGCTAACTAATGTCACTGCATAACCACACAAGGCCTCCGGAAACATGTCAGCCAAGTAGAGCAGGAGAGGGCTTTTGTGACCAAATGGAGCCCCATGGGGCGTTAAGAGTTCTAACCTTCTGTGAAAGGCCTAACTAGGGGAGCCCAGCCATATGCAATGTGTGTATTTTTCTACACATAAAGCTGATTATCTACCATTACCTGGAAACAAGGAGAAATTACTTGTAATTATTCTAGACTAAAAAATAGCAAGTTTTGGAAGTTTCTTTGACTCCCCCCCCCCCCCGCCACCCCATGCCCTTTAATAGGTCTGAAGAGGAAATAATACCGCGTTGACTTGGAGTGACGCAATGGATGACAGCGTGCCTCACATCTTAAGACGAGGTGGGCGAGAAGGATCTACCTTTAAAGAACTCCAATTAAAGTAATTACCACTGTTACCAAAATTACTGTTTTTAAAAGACCGGAGTCCTCTATCGGAGAACACTTCAGAAAGCTGTGGAAAAAACCCACATGACCAGCACGATTAGGGAGAACAAAAGCCAAACATTGTTTAAAGCCAGCTGCTTAAATCCTCCCATGCCTCCTGTTCCATGGTGGGAAGTCACTGTTCCTGAAAGCCTGTCATACTTTCTTAAGTTTTCAAAGAGCTGTCAGCAGTATTCCCGGGGTGGGAGGGTGACACACACGTGAGCGGGGCTGCATGTGGCGGGTCACGCAGGGTGACGGCTGTCGCCTTCTGTCCCCTCAACTTCTCTCCAGACAAGGCACAACCTGCGGTTCCTTGTTCTGGGCCGAGGGGTGGATGGACCACTCTGGGCACCTGGGCCTGAGACTCCAAAATTGCAGGGGTGTGAGGAAATGATACCAGGCAGGGACGGCCACCCTGCAGTGGCAGAGGGTGCCAGAAGGTAGTCCAGAGCCCATCTGGGCTAACCTTTGTGCTCTTGACCTGATGCTAGAAAGACCTAGATGTTGGTAGGGATGCTCTCAGATTATGAGGGTAAGGACTGATATTTTCTGTAAAATACCCTAAAAATGAACTAGTAGGAACATACAATTAATAAAACAAAGAAATGCAAAAAGTAAACCCCACAACATTGTTATTAGGCTCAACAGACAATAAAAATTACTCACTGCACTTGCTATAAAAGTTTCTAAAAGCTTGCTCTCAATTTCTGTACTTCCCCTACTGCAGTCCGGGCCCATCCTTTCATCAGCTCTGGTCCAGGACAGCATATCCCAAAGTCGTCGCTGGAATATTGTGTCACCCAAGGTGATCTCAGGGAGACAGTTCCACTGGTCAAATAAGGTGTGGAAAATACTACATCTCCTTTTGGACAGTCACAATGGGCATATTAAAGCCTCTGAGAAATCCTGTTTCTTTTTTAATGTGTATTGACATATTTTGAGTGGGGGAGGGTGAGGGGCAGAGAGAGAGGCCCACCTGGTCACTGTCAGTGCAGCCCAATGTGAGACTCAAACCTACAAACTGAGATCGTGACCTGAGCTGAAATCAAAAGTCGGATGCTTAACTGACTGAGCCACCCAGGTGCCCCTATCCTGTTTCAAAAGAAGCAAAAACAACTTGCATTGAGCCCAGTTTTCCAAGTTTATTTGCTTACTTTCTTTCTCTCTCTTTTTATTTGTCTACCGATTAACTCATTTTCGCATAACACACGCAATATTTGCCCAACAACATCCTACCAATCACACGCTAAGAAATACTTGCCTGGGGGTCCGGCCTCAGCAACGGCCCAGCCTCGGGCAAGTGGGTCAGGAATGCCGGACTCCAAAGTGGAAGATCCCAGGGGTCAGCAAGTCTTTATCTCAGCCCAAGGGGACTCCACAGTGGTGACGTCTGGACCCATTTGCAAACGATGCCAAACTGTCCAACGAATTGCTCTTGGTGAAACTCAGGTTCCTCTTAATTGTTCAGCGGAGGCAGATAAGAAGCCTGGCTGTTACTGCTACTGCACTTTGGAAATTGCCTGACATATTGGGACAGGGCGGCCTTTAGCGAAAGTCTGTGCACAGAATAAGCTCGATCAAGTGTAAAGGGACTGTGGGTTACGCTGGGGACCTGCAACGCACCAGCTACAGCGACACTGTTTATCCTTCCCTGGGCTCACTCAAGCTAGGCCCAGGATGGGTTTTCCTAATTAGCTGGCATCAGGCAAACATCGCATGGTGCAATCAGTGTCCTTACAGGAGGCTTTCGAACACCGCTTGGAAACACACTGGAATGCGCTCAGCCTCCCAGCCCCCCTCTAACAAATCAATTATCTACAGTCCAGTTTCCGCACACGGAACCCCAAGTGCCACTCACACCGGGGTCAGTAGCACGAGAGTCTGGTGGTGCCGGGACTCGACTGCTATCGGTTTTAGCAGTCACAGAGACAACTGGTGGCCAGCATTCTAGTACCCAGACCGCCGTCTTTCAAAGACAGGACTTCTCCGCTGTGGCATTACACATCAAAGGCACACCAAAGTCAAGGCCCCTTGCTGGTCTCCTGCTCAATCTCTTCAGTTTCCTGCTCCCCTAACACTGTCTTGTACCCCTGTGGCATCACCACTTTACCATCTACTCTCATATAAGCCATCCCGAGTCACAGAAAAGTGTTTCTAGGCACGGAAGGTTTCCTGGTAACCACACAGGCGTAGTATTTAGTCTCAGAACATTGAGCCACCTGTCCGCGTGTCACATCACCCCTCCACACATGAACGGCCAGCCACTGCACACAGCAAGAGACTTCTCGTTGACGCTGGCGTGATTGGGAAGACCCCAGATGACGTCGCAGGCTCCTGCGTGGTTATGAAACATGCCAGAAGATTCTTAGCTATGCCTCCCAGCAAAAGGTGGATGCCGACTCCCTCCCTGTGAATGAGGGCCAGGTGGGGGCACTCGCTCCTGACAGACTGCAGCAGGAGAGACGGCTCAGAAAAGGGGTACAGCTTCCTCCTGGCTGTCCCTGTCTCTGGGGACACCTGAGCTGCCACATGGGCAGTCCCACTAACTGGAAGACACCATGCTGGACAGACCGTGAGTGGAGACCACATAGAGAAATGCCTGAGGAGACAGAGCTCCCCTGTGCCACACGTGGGAGTGAAGATGCCCTCTGAGATGCCCTCAGCGGTTCCTAAACTGTGTGAGATAATACACGTTCATGGTTGTTTTAAGCCATGAAGTTTGGGGTGATTTGCTACTCGGCCATAGATAACTGACACACTCCTCGACTGGGCCACAACCGGTGCCCTTTCTACTTCTCCTTTCGCACCACACACTGTTGGCCTGTTGAAGACTCCCCCAGATGGAGGAGCCCAGGGACAAAGGAACATCTGAGCACACCTGGTCTCACAGACTTAGCCTTGAACTGCTCCTCCCCACTGCACACACTCTCTTCATGCTGCTCCCCTCCTCAGTGCTCACTCCTATTTTCTACTTGAGACACCTGTAATTATGAAGCCTCTCTACTTGAGACACCTGTAATTAGGGTCACTTGCTTGCTAACTTTAACACTATGTTCCCCTGACCCGTCAAGCTTCGCTCTCTCACGCGCCTGCCATGCACCTGCTGGACTGATGTACCCCGTCCCGCACAAGCGAGGAGCACTGGCCGGTCCAGGCGTGGCTGGCTGGTGCCTACAGGGTCCACATGCTTCCTTGCTCGCTCAGTCTGGTGTTTCTGCAGCATCCACGAGCCTCCAGGAGCAGAACAAAGCTGATAATCTCTCACTGTTCAGTACAAGCAAGGAGAGAAAACTCTTATCTTCATTAACAGGGTGATGAGCCGATACCAACCAGGACGTCGTGCAGTTGAGACGGAAAGTATAAACAGAAAAGATCTGCTTTGTTGTGGCGGTGGTTGCACGAGGTCTTGTAAGGCTGTGAATGGGCACGGTTACCAATTTTCTTCTCTCTAAGATAGAGATGATAATAGTGCTGTCGTAAGGAGTAAACCAGACCATGTGTGTGAGATGCTTCGCCCAGTGCCTGACACACAGGAAGAGTTCAATAAATGTAGGCTTCTCTTACTCTCATTACATGTGATCTCGAGTTTAACATGCCCAGTACTGAGCTCTTCACACTCCCTCAGCACCTCCCACGTCTTCCCCATCAGGCTTAATGGCACACTGTCCTTCAACTTAGGCAAAAAAAACCCCCAAACACCAGGTTTCATCCTGTCCCCTTTCCTTCTTTCAAATTCCGCACGCAGCCAAATGGCAGTGCATTTTGGTTCTATCTCCAAAATAGATTCACAACTGACCACTTCTCACCACTGCATGCTCTTACCTCATCCAAGCTCTCGTCACCTCCCCTTAGTTCATGGCCAAGATGTGCTGCCATCCCCTCACCCCCCTCAGCACCCGCCTGACTGGCTTTTTGACCAGCTGCAGGGAGAAGCGTGTTTCAACAGAAGTCACATCAACATTTTTTCCCCCTCAAAATCCACTGGTTTCTGATCATTCTCAGATTAAAACCAAGTCCTAACAACCTCAGGATCTAATTATAATTATCTGGCCCCTGTTCTGGACTTCTCTAGCCCATCTACCTCTCACCCCCTCCAACATTGTTGGATTTGAAGCCTCCAACATTGAAGGCTTTACTGGCCTTCCTTTGGTTCCTCAAACATGCCGTGCCCGCTCCTTCTTCAGAACATACAAACTCACTGTTGCTTCTGTCTGAGACTCTTAAAGAATATCTCAGTAGCTTCCTTCCTCAGCTTCTTTCAGTCAACTTCTCCCGGAGGTCTTTGCCAACCATCCTGATTACTATTGTAACCCCTCCCAATGCTCTCTATCCCTCCCCGGTGCTTTCATTTTCACCGTAGCCTTCCTCACTCTCTACCATACTATGTATTGACTTTGCCTTGTTTCCCTCCTGGGATGGAATGTAAGCTCCCGGAGTGTGTGTGGTCTGTGGTACACTGCTGCGTTCCCAGCACCTAGAAACACCGCCTAACACATGGCAAATGCTCAATTAATGTTCAATGGAGGAGGTGTGGGGAGGGAATACAGCATACCATTTCTCAAGTGATCTAGAAAAAATCCAAGCTGATCATGTGGATCCTCGCGTGGTTTCTAAACTAAAATAGAAAGACCTTTTGTACTTCTTCAGTAGGCAAGGGAAAGTTGGTGGCCCCTTGGGTACCTTTCTCTTCATCTTTCACTTGGTGCAGGTACAGTGGAGTCACCATTAGTGTGTGGCTCCCACTCCTGCTGGTCTTAGGCATCATGCTCATTTGCATATGGGGCAGAGTTAACCTCTGTAGGTAAAGACGTTCACTCAAGGTGAAGAACAGAGGTAGAGGTCAGGTCTTACTACTGGGATTCCAGTGCTTAGGGAGGCCCTTTGGCAGATCAGTGGAAGGTCTCGGAGTTAAGGACTGCTACTACTCACGGTGGAGTAAACATTTCCTGCGTGTGTCAACAGATCGATAAATCAGAAAGCTTGTTGAGTTGGGGGTCACAGCTTATGGGTTTTAGTCCAGGCTCTGAGAGGGACCAGATCCAGAAGCTCTATGACCTGAAGGAGACCCTACAGCTGAGGGACTTGCCAAGACCCCATGAACCGAGCTATGATTGTTCCCTTCTCAGGAGGAGACATCCGCACATGTCTCAGAGGCCCCCTGCTGTTTAGGACAAGAGCCATACACGTAACTGGTGGGAAAACAGGAAAACCACCATGCACAACAGCCTTTTCATTCTTGCTTTTATTTTCACCCACTTATTCTCTCAGCAAATGCCTATTTAACATCTATCAAGGTTACAGAAGTTTGCAATGGATCTTACCTTCAGAGGACCCTCATTTTCTCTGTGTCTTTGACTCTTTTTTTTTCCTCCTGAGTTGTAGTCTCCATCCCTTTCCCTGGGGTGAAGCTCAGGGCCTCTACGGCGGGAAAGGTGATTGGCTCCCTGCCAAGGGGTCAACAGAAAGGTTGCAGAAGCTATAGCCTTCAAAAGGCCCAGCTGAAACCTGCTGGCAAAGTTCAACATTCTGCAATCCCATATGCGTGACAAATGGGTTGGGCAACCTACCTCAAGGTGAGCTTCCAAAACCACTTCAGGAAAAAGCAATGGGGGAAGGCAGGAGAGCAACGACTAAAGATTTCCCGGGAACGAACATGTCAGGAGTTCTGGGTTCTGTAGGGATGGGTCTGTCGGAGTTGGCATCCACTACATGGCACGAGGCCCAGGCATAGCAGGTGGCATAGACACAGATTTAATTGATAGCTTAATTAAGGAATTAGGTAGGTTAGAACTTGCAACCATAGCTCAGTTTAGCTAAATTTTATCATCTTCCTTTTCCATAGAACACAAGTATAGAAGTGAGGGGTGGCTGCCACATACCCAAGAACTTGTGCTCAAATGGTCTGGCCTATCTGTATGTATGAAAGGAAGAAAACATATGTGGAAGGGAGGAAATGTCAACAGGCACTTCCTCCACATGCTGGAAGCTCCTCCAGGAAACCCCAAGAGGCAACGGTTTCCCCCTTCTCCTCAAGAACTTGCCGAGTTGCCTTCTATTGATGAGAAGCAACATCTCCAACAGCCAGACCAGAACCTCCAAGGGGTTTGCTCTGTAAAATGAATGAAGTTTGCAAAGACGTGCACAGAGAAGACATAAAGTCATCTTGTTTACGTCCATTAGCTCTTCAGAGGCAAACGACTACGTACTTTAAGAGCCACACTGGCCAGCTGCCTCTGGTCCCGGGAAAATGCTGGGCCCTCCAGGGTGGGTGTGTTGGGGCTCAGGAACTTGAACGTCTTCCTGACTGCTTTTCAAGCCTTGATCCTTACAGTGTGGTCCCCAGTCTAGCTGCATCAACATCCGGGAGTTCACCGGGGATAGAGAACCTCGGAGCAAATTGCAGAAGTGTAGAACCAAGTCTGCATTTGGCAAGATTCCTACGTGATTTCTACGCACGTGAAAATTAAAAATTTAAGAAGCAGTGGCTTGGGCAATAGATGGTGTGGTCCAACTTCCAGTTAAAACTAATTCTTTCCTAAAAAGTTTCTAACTTGGGGGCACCTGGGTGGCTCAGTCGGTTGAACGTCCGACTTCGGCTCAGGTCATGATCTCGTGGTCCGTGAGTTCGAGCCCCGCATCGGGCTCTGTGCTGGCAGCTCAGAGCCTGGAGCCTGCTTTCGATTCTGTGTCTCCCTCTCTCTCTGCCCCTCCCCTGCTCATGCTCTGTCTCTCTCTGTCAAAAATAAATAAACATTAAAAAAAAAATAAAAAAAATAAAGTTTCTAACTTTAAACTGTAAGAAAAGCAAGGTCTATGAAAAATCTAAGCCACCGGCTAGATACCCATGACTGAGAGATGTGACACCCTTATTTGAACATAAATACGATAAAGTTTGCAGGAGAAGTGATACCAGGTGGTGAGAGTCTTTGACGTGGGAAGGGGGTACAAAGCACTAGAAAATAGACAGGAAGTGTGCGGAGGACATGAAAGGCAGACCATGCTTTGTAATTTCGCCAATAGCCTGGTGGGTGATGGGCACCGTGGAAGGTGGCCTTCCCACTACAGGGTACTGTGGAGTTTGGCGCATTGACCAACCAGCAATCCACGAAGCTAAGAGCCCGGCTGTGTACCTCCTCGCTGATCTTATGCCAACCAGGCCCCTTGCTTCTTCTCACACAAACATCCAGCTTTGCTTTCCCCAAACCCACCACTGTGTGAATCCTGTCCAGGAAGGTCTGGGGATCCAGAAGGCACAGACAGGAAAACCCTGCTGAAAGGAAGCTGACAGCACGTCATGGACCACCATGAAGGCCAGGCTGAGGGACACATATTCAGGGCGATGGTCATGGGGAGCCTCTTAAAGCAGGAGGACATAATCCAAGTGGGCTTGAAAGATACCATTTGAGATCGTGCGGTTGAGTAGACAGTTATTACAATAATCCAGTCAAATGTACTGAAGACTTCAAATAGGGTGTTACTGTTTTTGTTTTTTTAATTGGAAGTGCAGTAAACAAAATGTAACTTTATTCTAATGGACACTCATTTATTCCAAGGGACACACAGCAGCATCCGATAACATTGTATTGAATGAATGTAGAGTGACTTAGGACATGATTACACAGACCAATCTACATAGTAATGCAGTTAAGCTTTAAATGTTAAGATCTTTTCACCCAGATTCAATGGGCCAAAATACCGTCCCTTGAATATTTGTGCCCGGACTTGTTGGTTGGTTTTACACATGACTGGGTTTCCTTCCTCTTCGTGGTCGGCCTGAGGCCTCTCTGGCAGCAGGCAAGGCACGCACAGCCCACCTTTGAGTGGTGCCGGCTTCCCTCTGCTGTGGGACGGAGCTGGATTGGGGAAAGGCGAGTTCCGGTCTTTTGCCCAAGGTCAAACCACTGGACGATTCTGGGCTCGTTTCTTCAGCTGTAAACTGCCCAACGCAAAATAGGAAGAGCTTTAGGGGTTGCCTGGCTTGAGCCTGCTGGGGATAAACAGGCCTCCCGGGCACTGGGGTGGTCCATCATACTGAGAGGTGCCCTGACAGGCACAGGGGTTCAGCCTTGTCACTCAAAATGGGGGACATCTGCTTGCTGAGGCCAGGTTCCTGTTGGCCTCTTGTGCTCAGGTAAAGCTGCCAGGTGACCAGATTCTAGGTACCTTGTCCCCGCTTGTCACCAACATACTTCATTGTAAAAGAACACCTGCTTTTCTTTGCATGAGTTATAATTTCCGGTATCAGCTTCAATTAGGTTCTACTTTTCTATGCTTCTCTCAGCATATCTCAGACTTAACTCCTAGATCACAGTGGATTTTTAAAACACACTGTGCAGACCCCTTTTCAGGACTCTGATTAGACTTGCATACTCCATCTGGTGTTCCCAAAGCTGTTTCAAGCCTGGATTCCTTCTCTGAGGTTATTGCCAACAACCTATCCATAAATTAATAGTTATGGTATGTTTATTAGTTTCCGGGACTTCTAATAGCATATTGATTCTGGGCAGAAGCTTAGCATCTGGTTTGGCTAAAGAATTTAATTTTCTACCAACCACACAATCTAATCATATCATCTGGGACTGAAACAAACACTAATTCAGTGGCCTTTAAATGCTGGTGTGTGCACCAGAGCTGAGCCACTGAGTTTTCACCCGCCTGCAATGAGGTGTTAAAAAAAAAAAAGTCAATATATTAAAAGGGTAAGTATATTCAACGTGAAGAACTGTCGTTTTTTCTGAGTTTATACTTTATCATGTGCGTTACAATATTAACATGTTTTTAATAAACGTATTTGAAAAATACAATGGACAACTCTATGGCAGTGCCTCAAATCATGGGGAAGATTTTACTGATCCCCTGGAAGCCAAAGGAATAGCCTACCCTGGACTAATGCAGCATCCAGGGATATTTTAAAATATGGGACACATCCAGGCTGAAAACCCTCTCCACATCCTCCCGAGACACTTGCCATGGTTTCCATCAGGGATGAAAAGACGGGCTTTTAAATAGAAGCCTTTAAACCCAACATTGGCTTATGCAGCAGGAAGAGGAGAGGAGACATCTGACTCTCTCCCTATTTCCAGGTCTTCTTACTTCTAAGATTTCTGCCTTTTGCTCACTGGGCATCACTTCAGCTTTGAAGGCAGAAACAAGAGGGCGCCCTTTCATCCCCAGGCCATACCAGCCTCAGCCAGTTAGGGTGCGGCTTCTACTTAGTGTTCTGGTTGCAGGCTTCCTGGCCTGGGACCACCTGTGCCTTTCAGGGCTACCCCCAGGGACCTGTCTTCTCCCCCCTCCTTCTCCCCTTCCTCACCCCTCCCCCAGTGAAAGACCAGTACGGGAGCGAACAGTGTTCAAAGGGAAGGATCGGCAGTCTGAGAGCCTCTCTGTTGAGGACAGGCACTTAGTATATTCCACCCAAAGCCCTGTCATGTTCATTTTTGGTAAAGGCTGAAACGGTGACCCCAGCTGGGAGTGTATGTTCTGCTTTGCTCCCATCTCCTATTCCCACCTACCTGGGATGAACCCCTCCCCCTCTCAGGGGTGTCTGCCCGCCTCACCTCCCTGTCTTGCTTCCACGTGGCTGATTTCTTACATCCGAGGTGCCTGCTCATTAGTTCTTCCCTGTTTGTCCTAAAAGTCCCCGAAGGCTTCATGCAAACCAAACCTCCATGGCCCTCCCAGAGAGCCCACCGTCCTAGACTGACAGGGAACAGCCCCCACTGCCAACGTACCACGGCCTTCAACACCGCCAGGCTGATCTGAGGCGAAGCCAGGAGCTGGAAAGCCAACCAAGGTACGTGAACACTGTCTGTAGCTTTTTTCAATGAGCAATAAACACGTGTCCATGTCGATGCATGTAAAGCTGCAGCAGAGATGCCTGTCTATGTCCGTAGATGGGTGAACAACATTCTTTCATATGGTCACACCACAATTTAACCTCTCCCTTATTAATGGACATTCAAGTTATTTCCAATTTTTCTCTATTGCAAATACTGTGAAATCCTTTCACATATATGTTTTCCACTTGTATTTCTGCTCATAGAAGTAGTATTGCTGGACCAAAGAATACAACATAGAAATGCAGGTACTGGAAAGCGGCCTATTTGGGGGCTGCAACTTTCCTGTCACTAGCAGGGCACGGGCATTCTTCCTGCTGTCCTTGCCAATCACTCTTTCAGGTTCGATTTCCCTCATTAATGGGGATACAGAACATGTTTAAAAGCTTTGGACTTCTTTATCTGTACGTGCTCTTTTAATACTCTTTGCCCATATTCCATTTGGGGCTACTTTACAAGTCTAAAAGGAAAGAAAAGCTCTTTATAAGCAAGAGTATCAGCTCTTTCCCTATACTAACGCTTACAGTCATCACAGAGCGTTATGAAGCATCTATGTTCCAGGCACTGTGTGACGCGTGCCTTGTCGGAATGACTCCTTGGAACAACCTTGTAGGGAACGCCTCATTTTTCCTATTTTGTTCACGAGACGGGTCCAGCAAGGCTGGTGGAAACACTGACACGGTTCCACGTGTGTTGTTGAGCCATCGCACCATTCAAAGCCTCTAAATAAAAACGCCTCAATGTAATTTTCAGGGGGGTTTTCTGGTAGCAGTAGTAGAATGACATGCGAGCTAGAAGAACGAAGAAACACGGGGCGAGGGAGTGGGCTCTCCTTTCTCTGTGGTCAAACTTCACACGTCTTGTTGTGTATCCTCGGCAGTCGTGTTGTGGAGCTGCAGGCGTTCAACCCTGAGCCCCGGGCCCCGCCCGGACACTGCTCTGGGGCTGGGACGCAATGGCTCTGGGCCGGAGGGCCCGGGGCTCATTTTCTTGCAGCTTCCCTGTCATTCTTACGTGCGGCCATGGCTGGGCTCCACGGTCTCGGGCCACCTCCACTCACCTTTCTAGCGTTCCTGCCCCCATTTTCTAGCTGAGGGAAGCGAGGCCCAGAAAGGGAATAGGACTCACCTAAGATCACGCTGCTGATGAGCAGCAAGCTCAGACTGCGGTGCAGACTTGGTGGCCTCCGGTCCTTTCTGCCACACTGCGAATGTACAGGGTCCCCGTCGTCCCTCCTTCTCAAAGGTAACTCCACAGAGGGTGTTATTCATGGGTGCAGACATGGCTGATAAAACTGTCCTCACGTTAGTGGCTGTTTCAGTATTTGCTGCTCCGCTTTCCCTACTCCCAGGCTGCACCGCGAGAACAGGGGCACGGTCCACGGCAGTGTGCCGGCGTTCCTCCACGTGTCCAACTCAAGCCACGGTTCCTCGTGGCCATCATCTTTATGCCTTTGTGACCACAGGCCCTCAGTGCACTGGGGTCTCCTTCCTGGTCGTTGCCACACAGGGGGTCGTTACCACATAATGAACGTGGGTCTTCCCCCCAAGACCATGGGCTCCGTGAGTAGTGGTCTCTGGGCCTTGATCACTGTCACTGTGCCCAGCATGAAGCAGGCAGGTGGGCCTTGGGTCGGGCACTCTCCCCTTAGAGTTCGGGGCAGGATCTTTTTCAAACTCCCCTTCCCCACCTCCAGGGTCTACAGATCAGAAAACCGAGTCCCCGAGACCCGTGACCTTCCCAAATTTCCCACACCGTGAATTTACGGCAGAGCTTATGAGCCCGTTCAACAGTGACGTGGTTTTGGAGAAGCCACGTTCACTGCTGACTCACACTGAGCTTACAAGGAGGCGAACCTCTCCATCTTCGGCAGGTGCCCACCCCTGCATCACGTCTCCTGTTACGACAGCGCGACATACACATGAGCTCTACCAAGTCACCGATCTTCATGGGCAGTGCTCGAGCTTTCTCCATACAGCCTGCCTCATATGGAGTATGCTGATTTTCCTCCAAATTCAAGTGACAACTCTGAGTTACAGGAAGTTTAAGGGCTGGGATTTCAATACGCATGAACACATTACGTAGCAAGCTGGAATAAAACCAAGGGCCGCCTTGGAGAAGTACTGGACTGAGTCTGAATGGTCAGAACTGATTTCCAATTAGCTTATTTTTTCCCTGTAAAGACATTTCCCCCCGCCCCCCAGCCCCTACCTTTCCCACCAGTCCCCCTGGCTCTGATTCAGCAACCACCCTTCCCTTATGTGAGCCCCGCCGAGAGCCGCATCGCCTCTCATTCCCGCTCCAGGAGTGACAGCAGGGGGACAGCAGGGAACTCCTCGGTGTCAGATCCAAGTTCTCTTCATTCCCGATCACGGGGCCGTCCTGCCGACGGTTTCCTTCTGGGAACCCCGCTCCCAGCTGTGGCCGTTCCTCACACCTCCCTTTGTGCGTTCCCCCTTCTATGTCACCTGTAACCTCTGAGCTCCTCACCGAACTCTCAGCTCCGGGACCTCAAAGCCCACGCTCTCCTGTCACTAAACCTTGCACAGTGGTGGCACGTGAGTCCAGGGGACATTCGAAATTATTACTGTGTGACGAGGCCGTGCTGATCGATCACTTTACACAAAGCAACCCGTTCAACTCACAGCTCCATGAAATAAATACCAGTCTTCATTTACAGAGGAGGGACTGGATCGGAACAGCGGCTCCACAACATCGAGGACTTGGTTGCTTCATTACGTCAGAATTTCTGATGCAAAGTCCAAACTCGAGCCAGTCCGGCTCCAAAGCTCCACAGCCAGTCCCTGGGCATTCAGCTCCCGCAGAACCAGACCACGGCTGCTCGGAGTCCTTCGCGCACTCCTGTCTTGCTGGCAACCCTTAAATGTCAGCGACCCCCCGGGTCTCCCCATCCTTCGCTTGCTCATCTTCTCCCTAGACAAGTACTCTCTCACAGCTTTACCTCCTACGTGCTGGCAAGCAAGCCCCAAGTCTCTCTGGAACGGTCAGCTGTCTGTCAGACAACACCATCTGTCAACCCCCTATTCCTCCAATTCTACATGTCAAAACATGTCATTTTCTCACTCAACCTAAGCCTGCTCCAGCTTCTGAATTCTATCAGATGGCGGCCCCACCAGCCACCCTACCACCCATTTCTGCACTGCAGAATCAACCTTCTCACTTGCTCTCCCCTCAACAGTACAGAATGAGGTGAAAACACACAGGGTCTAAAGAAAACCCATTCACAAGAGCAAGAAAAATAAAACATGTAGGAAAAATTTTAACAAAAATAGTGCAAAATGTCACCAAAGAGAAATTAAAGAAGATCAAAATAAATGTAGAGACGATCTAGGTTTATGGACTGGTGACTCAACATTGTTAAGATGGCATTTCTTCCCAAACTGATCCGTAGATTCAAAGTAACACCTATCAAAAATCCTAGGTCTTGTTTAAAAAAAAAAACAAGTGTCTTCTGCAGACACTGACAAGCTGATCTTAAAATATATGTAGAAATGCAAAGGACCCAGGATAGCCAAAAGCATTTGAACAAGAACAAAGTTGAAGGATGTACACTTTCTGATTTCAAAACTTAAACACACACACACACACACAGTCAGTTGAGTTCTAACAGAGGTGCCAAGGTCCCCAATTCAGCTGGAGAAAGCAGTCTTTTTAACATGTAGTGCTAAGACCACTGGATAGCCACGTGAATTTAGCTCCTTACCTCACACCATACTCAAAACTTAATTCAAAATGGCTCATACACTCACATGCAAAAGCTGAAACTATAAAACTTCTAGAATAAAACAAAGGAGAAAATCCTTTGTGACCTTGGGTTAGGCAGACAGATAAAATTCTAAAAGCATGATTCATAAAGAAAAAAAAAAAACAGAAAAAATGGAACTTCATTCGAATTAAAAGCATTTGTAACACAAAAGACACCATAAGACAGACTGGGAAAAAATACTGCAAATCATGTCTTATAAAGGACTTGTATCCAGAATATATTAAGAATTCCTACTATTCAATAATATGAAAATAACCCAATCAAAAAGTGAGCAAAAGATCTGGACAGACACTCCACCCAAGAAGATATATGAATGGCCCAGAAGCACAAGAAAAGGTGTTCACCATTATTGGCTATTATAGAAATGCAAATCAAAGCCACAATGAGATATCACTAGAATGGCTACAATAAAAAAAAAAAAAAATACAAAACAACAAGTGTTGGTGAGGATGTGGAGAAATTTGAACTCTCACACAATGCTGATGCTAATCTAAAATGGTGTAAACACTTTGGAAGAGAGTCTGGCACTTTCTTAGAAAGTTAACCATAAATTTGCCACAAAGGTCAGCAATAGCACTCCCAAGGGAAATGGAAACTTATTCACACAAAGATTTGCACACAAATGCTCATAGCAGCATATGAAAACAATGCAAATGTCTACACCTGGTGAGTAAACAAAATGTGATAGAGTCACACAATGGGCTACTGTTCAGCAATAAAAAGGAATCACTAATACATGCTATGACATGGGTGAAACTCCACAACATTATGCAAAAAGCCACATATTGTCTGATCCCATTTATATGACAAACCAGAAAGTGGATTAGTGGTTGCCTGAGGCGGGGGGTGGGGGGGGGCAGGAATGGAGACTGACTGCAAATGGGTACAAGAGATCTTTTTGAGGTAATGGAAATGTTCTAAAATTGTGTTTGTTTCAGTGGTTGTGTAACTGTGTAAATTTACTAAAAAAAACCCTTTGATGTGTACATTTATATGGGTGAATTCTATGGCAGGTAAAATACACCTTCTTGGGGTACCTGCGTGGCTCGGTCAGTTGAATGGCCAACTCTTGATTTCAGCTTACGTCACGATGCCAACAGTTCTTGAGTTTGAATCCCACATTTGGGATTCTTTCTCTCTGCTCCTCCCCCATTCATGTGCGCACATGCTCTCTCTCTCTCTCTCTCTCTCTCTCTCAAAATAAATACACTTTAAAAAAAAAGTGACACCTTCTTAAAACTGTTCAGTTGGGGTGCGCACAGGCTCTAGATTCAGTCTGCGTGGATTCATATCCTGGCTCTGTGACTTGAACCGGCCGTCACTTGGAGCAAAGTTACGTCAACTCCCTGTGCCTTCATTTTCCCATCTGTAAACAGGGACTTAGAGGGAACACACTTCACAGAGTTATTGTGAGAAGTATATAGGTTAACACAGGTTAAATTCGTAAGCACAGGGCCAGACACACAGCAAGCGTTCAGGAAAGTGCGCTAGTTTTCTTACGATTATTATAATTACATTCAGACAATTATTAAGTCTGGCCAACTTTACTTGGTAATTAGCTCTCAGATCAATCACCTTTTCTTTGAAAGTGCTTCCCTGGTCTTACGCTGTACTACTTTTAGACTGACCATTTGGGGCAGTCTTCCTAACCTTCTCCAGGCTTGCTTGCTCACTGCCACGTAGCCTCTAGAGACCACACAGGAAATATGAATATGCCCAAGGCAAAACTGGCTTCCAGGATCCAGTTCAATGGCATAGAAGGCCCCCATCATCTGGTCTCTCTGTGGAACACTCCACCCCACCCCCCACATCACCAAGGCGTCAGACGTCCCCCACGTAACCCTCATGCCATATCTCCTCTGCAAAGTCTACTCTACTAGTCCTCAGGTTCAGCAATGGAGGCAACCCCACCCCCACTGGCCTCCCCTGACCCTCCTGAGCCGTGCGTGGCCTTTCTACGTCTGTATTAATCACCTGTGCACATCTCCCACACTGGATGGAGGCACAGAGATTAAAAACCATGTCTCCTACCTTGCAGCGTGAGCCTAGCATGGTCCCGAGGACCATACTACACTGTAGGCGCTCAATAAAATATTGACTGGCCAAGCGAATGACCAGACTGTGCACATTTTCTCAGCTCCTCACATAGGGAAAATGCACTTAGGTTTGCAAATGCAGCTTAGGCCTATTTTTAGCATGTCCACTTAAGGAAAATGACAGAGGTTGTCCAGGAAAATGGAAACCTTACTATGACTCTACCTATTTTGAAGAACTACTGTAAAGTATAATGAGAGAAGGTCCAGGGTCATGCCGCCTTCCATTTGAAGCCATTTATACTTTCCACAACTGCCAGTAGTTCATCAAAATTTACAGAGATGGCTGGAAAGTTAATCCTTCCAGTAGAATTTTTCCTAACTTACCTGAAATCAGAGTTTCTAAACCCTAAAACCGATCTGTTAAGAACTTTTGAGACAGTTCATGGTGAGAATATAAGACAATCAAATTTAGAGAGATTTTTATTTATTTTTATTATTAGTATTAATTAATTAATTAATTAATTTATTTATTAAGAGCTTAGCTGAGGAGTGCCTGGGTGGCTCAGTCGGTTAAGCACCCGACTTCGGCTCAGGTCATGATCTCAAGGTTCATGGGTTCGAGCCCCACATTGGGCTCTGTGCTGACAGCTCAGAGCCTGGAGCCTGTTTCAGATTCTGTGTCTCTCTCTCTCTCTGCCCCTCCCCAACTCGCGCCCTATTTCCCTCGGTCTCACAAATAAATAAACATAAAAAAAAAAAAAAAAAAGAGCTTAGCTGACTGAACGGGTGAAAAATACCATTACCTGATCCCTGGGTTTCACCCCAGGTTCTGATTGAAGTGGCCTAGGGTAGAAACCAAGAAGAACATTTTTTTGTTAAGTTCCCCCAGATAATTCTAAAGAGTAGCAAGGGTCAAGATACACTCCTATGAAATCTAAAATTTGTTCCTTTATGCCTCAGTGCTCTTATGGATAAAATGGTGGCAATTAGGCTTAGATTTTCAGATAAATGAAAATCCTTCTGAAAGAACAATTCATAACTAAATGTTAAGTGGAATTCTTTCTTTTTAGTCTCACTACCTTGGGTCACTGAAAAAATAAAGTTTGACTTATTAAAACCGCTTGATCAATAAGCATTAATATCCATATTACAGAGGGACATATAAAATCCATTAAAGGACAATCAAACAAAGATCCCCAAACTGAAATTATAATTAATCCACAATCAAATGCATACTAAAAGGGGTGAATCAAAAGACAACTCAGAATGATAACATTCCCAGAAGACGGAGCTGTATGTCCTCTGTGAATAAATCCCTATTTGTGGGCAGAGCATGTGTTTCTCCAGAAAGCAATCCCAGCAAAGTACTGAAAAGTCACTGTTTCTGTGCTCGCACCTCAATGGGCCCTGAGGGAGAGACCCGAAATGACACAAAGGAAACCTCGCTGTTAAGATTACACTGAGTATGACATAAACTTTAGTATTAGAATCTCCTTAAAGTGAAAAAGGCGAAAGCAATCACACCACCATCTATTTTTCTTCTCCAGAAACGTCCTGTTCTATCTCTTTTCGTTCTTTCAGGAGACACTCTATCATTGCCACTGAGGGGGATCAGGACACGTCACCCCAAAAGACACCACTCTCGCAAAAGAACGACTCTGAGCCAGAGGCATCTCAGTTCCTGCAGTCGCTTATCTGCCCGAGAGTCTCCCCAAAAGTCTCAACTGTCACAACTCCCATCTCCAGGCCACTCTGCTCTCTCCAGCACCACACCCCGACACCACCACGCACTTCCCATCACCCATCACTTCTCTCAGGGCCACTTGTCTTCCCGGGAGTATCTTTCTTCCCTCCCTCTCCCTGCTAAGTTAGCTGCACACACCCCAAGTCCAGCCCTCCGTTGAGTTACTCAGGACTGGGCACCGTGTGAATGCAGGATGCACCTGTGAGAACGCTTCTGTTTTTCTCTTGTTGATCTGCTTCTGTCAGACCAAGGTATAGGCTGTGGCTGGAGAACCCGGCAGGGTGGAAGAAAAAATAATTTTTCTTCCCCTTTAGTACTTTGAAATCTGACTTTACATTTATGTATACACATCTCTCTCAGCTTTAAAAAGCTGTCTATTTTTTAAAAATCCAATAAAAAGTGTAAGTAACTGAAAGAGTCAAAGTTTTAAAACCCTTTGAGACTCCGGGTCCAGTCTCTTTAACTTTTCAAACTAGATATTGAAACAATATACCAAAGTGCTTATTGTGAGGCAAGACTGCTATAAGGAAAAGAGTGGATAATGGCAAGATATTTACAGCGTGTGCAGCTGTAAGGATCAGCCTCTGCTCTGTGAGGACCCTCACCAAATACAGTTTCACGATTATATTTAACCCACTTTACTAATATTACTTCATCTCTTATCATTATTCCATTATTTATCTTTTATTACAAGATAAATATGAAAGACTAAAATGCTATGGTAGCAAAATAACTTCAAATTAAAGTTTACTACTTGAAAAACTAATGGAGAGAGAGCTACATTTTATAGTGGGGAAGACTGGAAATACCTTATTGCTATTAATAATGGCAGACAAAGTAAAGCAAAGGTGATGTAGTTCTAAATACAGTACTCCTGGAAATTAATAAAGTATTTAACATACGACTGTGATATATATATACATATATATATATATATATATATAGTCATGTAGGCAAACACTGAGTAGTATATCTCCTCAATGAAAAGAAAATTAGCTTCAGAAGCATCAGAGACGCAGCACTTTTATCATATGAAAAAAGCACGTGAAAGACACAAAACAAAATATACTTATTACTTTTAGCATGTTAAAAACAATCACATCAAAAAAAGTATACAGATAAAAATGTCATAGATGACATAAGAAAATAGTGTGTATATATATATTCTGCATATATATATATATGTATATATATATATATATATATAAATCTACAGTATTTACCACTGTTGACATATATATTTTGGAACAGCTCAGATGCTGCCATCATACCCTAAATTGTACAGCTTGGTTTATTACAAGTCACAGAATCATGGTTTAAAAATTCGAACTGATATCCTTAGCTGCATTTCGTTATATACATGTCTTTCTAAGCCTCCACATGATCCGAATCAAGAGCCCAGGGACAGCAGGGTTTTGTCTGTGCTCCAGCGTAGTGCTTAGCTGCTAACACACTGCATTTGTTTTGCCATTTAATAACATCATTACTGAGTTGATTAAAATTACATTAGACTCATTATATACATAAAAAATATTGTCACATTCACTAGCTAAACAAATGTTACTCTCATTTGAAAAGATATACTTCGGTACCTTGAAAGTTTAAAGCTCCAACTTGGGACAAGAAGAGCCATGGACGTTAGGTTTATCCTACTCTCTTCATTATTCAAACACCAGGCAAGTATGCTGAAAACGAGCTCTCCCGTTAAACACAAAGTCATACTTTCTGGGAGTGCCCAAAACTTTGCCAGCATTTTGGTAATTGTAGTGTAATAGAGTATTTTAAAAGACATTGCTCATTTTTAAACCATGAACCTGAATTTTTTTCACTGAGAAAGAAAAAAAGGAGATTTTTGAAAGTATGAAAGTCACACTCGTTTTTAAAAAAGACGAAAATCTTAAGACTCCTATTAATAATTAGGACCATTGTTTACAATTTTACACAGTGATAATTTAGTGGCCCAAGGGCAGTGATACCCACTAGGGCCTTTAAAGAAAGAGTGCCAGGAAAAGATCGTGTAAATGAACGGCCTGGGCCTGCAGGAATCGAAGGGGCAGAAGTGAGAAGTCACCATACTGCTGACCAGCTTTCGCATGAACTCCACAGGAGGCTGCTCTGCTGCCCCACGTGAGCGCGCACTCATCAGTAACTCCTCCTGCTGGCATCCACTGGAGAGCAGGACCTCGGCACCTCCTTTGCGTCTGGCAAGGAGCATTCTGCTCTGAGCTTTGCAAGAGTCAGACCAGAACAAAGGGCGCCGAACGCACTAAAGCTGCTCTGACACTGATCTCAGGGTGCGTGGATGCAACGGGCAACGCGGCCGCGCCTTTGGCCATAAACTTACTTTGAGTGCCCCGATGTTTAAGCACCATTAAGTGGTGAGCCTTGCTCTCCAGTGTCTTTAATTTTCAGATGGAAAGAAAATGGCTGCAATGGCAGAGAAGCTGAATCAAGTCGGGGCAGACCCTTACATCACTTTAGGACCTGGGTGAAAAACAGATTGGGGGGGGGGGGGTGGGGGAGGAACTTGAGTGGAAGATAAGTTAAGGAAAGGAAGAACAGTAAATTATCCCATGGCTATATATTAAAATTAGTTTTTTTAACGTTTCTTTAGTTTTGCGTTCAAATGTGTGTGCACGGAGCCTTTTGGTATCTATTAAAAGATACGTACACTACATCTAGCCTTCAAAATGTCTATTCTATGCAGTTTTTCAGTGCTTTATAATGTTTCTCAAAATAGCATAGGCTAATGGAGTAAAAATGCTCAGGTTTTGGAGAAAGATATAAATGAAACTGAGTGATGAATTATCATCATGTGTGCATCCCTCAACACCACTGCTATGTTTCCATGTTAAATTCTTTTGAGCAGATTCAGTGATGATGCAATTTAAAAACTGCTCATCTTAAGCAGCATCTACATGGGGATGAAACGTTTCTACATATTCTTATTACTAGCATACACTGGAATTGTGCGAGATGTTTACAGTAGTAGGAAATACTGCTTTGGCAATTATAAACATAGCAATGTAGGTTTCAAATGGTTTCTATTCTCTTGTCTTTACCAAGTATAGATAAATTCTCACAGCAATACTGATTCTTGAATAGAAAGTCCATCCCGATTTCTGTAGTGATATCCTGGAGGCGAGGGCCCTGAATATTGATACCCAGAGGAACCGGCATCTTCTAAACCTGGTGAAGTTCTGTATCGCACTGGACTATCTACTGAGACTGCTGGGAGGCTATGGTCCTGAAAGGGAGCATGCTGAAAGGCGGAATATTTTGGTAACTTGCTCAAGTGGCTACGGTTAGCATCTTGAGTCCACAGCTGTCCGTGAGTCTCAGGTCTGTATGTGTAACTAACTTCTGACCATTTTCTGTTATCCGGCAGATAATCCACTGGAGGAATGATGAATTTCCCATTCTTTGGTGACTCTGAATTGCCTGAATACCCCCCGGCACCGGTCTCCACAGGAAGAACTTCTATTCGGCTGGATGGCAGGACAAGAGGAAGAGGGCGGCTGTAAGATTTCTCTGGAGAAATATCGACTGAAAGAGTAGAGCCATAAGGTCTCCTGGAAGGATTCCCTGGAGTCCCATGGGTAAACTGTGGAGATGCAAAGCTGCTGTCGGCAGCAGGGATGTGTTTGGGAGAATTTCCGTGGTACACAGGGGGGTTACTGTAGGAGGGTGGGTGCACTGTCCTGCGATCTTCCCCGTCTAACGGAGACGGGTATTTTGTGTAACCTGCAGGCTGCACTTTAAAAGTAAACTTGTTTGAGGCTCTTGATGGACTAGACCCTGGCTCCACGTGCTTCCTGGGACTGTGACAGTAAGCTCTTTCTAGCGCCTCTTCAATCGACGCGCTGTTATCATTCTCAGGCACGTTATCGTACTGGGATGCATTGGAGCCCCGTTTCCCTTCATCGACATCCCAAACCTTCATCTTTTGCCTCACGTTCGACATCCGAGTATCAGCAGAACTCGGGACGGTGGCTGTGAGCGACGGGTGTGCTGACCTACTTTTGCCTTCGATGGCATATTTGGCAGTTTTTTCAATAGCTGAAGTATCTGACGGTTTATTCCACTTGGGCACAAATTCCTTCCTGACAGTTGAAGTGGCATTGCTGTTCTGGTTAGCAGCTGCGTGATTATATTGCCTCGAACTGTCTTGTGGGCCCGACGGAAGTTTTCTTTGCAAATCTGCTTCGTCTTTAAGCTTTTTACTGTCTTCGTCCACGGATTTCTTTCTCAGCGCCCTTACTCTTTCTGGTGTGCCAACTCGACCTTGATGGTGAGGGGAATGCTCATGCTTTTTGTGGGGTGAAGAGTTGCTCTCTCTTCTGCTGTTCAGGGGGGGACTTGACCTGCCCATGCTTCTTTGTCCGTTGCTCAGGTGACTGATGCCAGCAGATTCAGGTGGAAGCTGTCCCAAAGGTTTCCGTGGGTATTCATCCTCTTTACCTAAAGGGAAAGACAGATCCATAAATAACATAAATACAGCAGTAAATAATATCAAATATAAAACCACATGATGAACAACGGTATACTTTTCATCTGAGCACTCATACACATAAACCACAGAATCTGGGGGGTTTAGGAGAAGCAGTTTTTAGGGAGACTGATACTAAAACATACCACAAGTCAAAATCTTATTAGACAATGTGCAGGTGGGAATATTTTATGAACTTATGAGGAAGGGTGATACAATTATGTAACAGGTGATTCTTATGTTTTCTTAAGCTATACTGTTATGTGTCTTCAAGGACACACAGCTGATACTCTCATTCTCATTATTACAACCCTTATGCAGGTCAGTAGTTCAAGGTCCTACTGTTACTTTCGCTTTAGTTGGCCTCAACTACAGTGGTTTCAAAATCTCAGTCAAATTTCTATCAACTTACAGCAAGTCTACCAAATTGAAAAGGCAGGTGATGACCAAGCGTGGTCTCAAAGTTGTTCCCAAACAGCTTACGATTATTATTATCTTAAGTACTTGCCACAGTATAACTTCATGATAGAAAGAAATAGTATTCTATCTCACAGTTAACACCTCTAAAAGGATCCTACTTCAAATGCAAAAGAGAAAAAAAAATTTAAAAAGAAAGAAAATTATATTGGATACTTTCAGTTTTTTATTTTACATAATTAACACCAAAAAATTAATCAAGAATTAAAGGAAGGTGCAATAAATTGGGCATTTAGTAAACAGTTTAGTATATCCACTCTCACCACCGTTATTCACCAGTTATTCAACACAGTGCTGGAAGTCCCAGCCACAGCAGCCAGACAACAAAAGGAAATAAAAGGCAAAGGCAAAATAACAAAAGCAAAAATAACTGTTGGGACTACATCAAAACAAAAAGCTTCTGCACAGTGAAGGAAAAAAATCAACAAAACTAAAAGGCAATGTACTGAATGACAAAAAATATTTGCAAATAACATATCAGATAAAGGGTTAGTACCCAAAAATATATAAAGAACTTCTACAACTCAACACTCAAAAAAAAAAAACAAATAATCTCATTAAAAATGGACAGAAGACATGAACAGACATTTCTCCAAAGAAGATATACAGATGGCCAACAGACACATCAAAAAATGCTCAACATCACTCATCGTCAGGGACATGCAAATCACAACACAATGAGATATCACCTCACGCCTGTCAGAATGGTGAAAATGAAACACAACAAGCAGTAAGTGTTGGCTAGAATTTGGGGAAAAAAGGAACCCTCACAGACCATTGGTGGGAATGCAAACTGGTGCAGCCACTGTGGAAAACAGTACGGAGGTTCCTCAAAAAGTTAAAGTAGAACTACCCTAAGATCCAGTAACTGAACTACTGGGTATTTACCCAAACAATATAAAAACACTGATTCAAAGGGATACATGGACTCATATGTTTATAGCAGCATTATTTAAAATAGCCAAACTATGGAAGCAGCCCAAGTGTCCACTGATATATAGAGAAGATGTGCTATACATATACAATGGGATATCATTCAGCCATAAAAAAGGATGATATCTTGCCATTTGCTACAACATGGATGGGGCCAAATAGTACAATGGTAAGTGAAATAAGTCAGAGAAAGACAAATACTACATGATTTCACTCCTATGTGGAATTTAAGAAAACAAATGAGCACAGGGGAAAAAAAAAAAGGAGAGACAAACCAAAACAAACTGTTGGTAACCAGAGGGGATGTGGGTTGGGGGCTGCGTGAAGGGGATCAACTGTACACTTATCCTGATGAGCACAGAGTAATGTATATACTCGACACCTGAAACCAACCTAACGCTACGTTAACTCTACTGGAACTAAAATACAAAACTTAAATATAAAACATTAAAAAAAATGAAAAACCGAAAATGATCATAATGTAGATATCCAATAAATATCATCTTGAAAAAAAGACAACAGACTTCTCTTGTACAAATTCCATGGTTTAAAATGTGACTTTCATGAGGTGCCTGTTTGGCTCAGTTGGCGGGACATGGGGTTCCTGATCTGGGGGTTGTAACTTTGAGCCCCTATGTTGGGTGTAGAGATTACTTAAAAAAAATCTTTAAAATAAAATTTTCACAGATTGAAAAATAATACTCTCACTTACAAATATGTGGTTGCTCTTCAGGTATCTTCCTGCCCATCCATCTACAAGACTTACTGAGTGAGCTCTGCTCTGGGCTAAGCAATGTGTCACCAGAGGCGAGTGCGCAGACCCCGTTTTCACGTAGCTCACACTCCGGGTGATGATGACTTTGTTCTTCACCCACATATGGGACTTTTGAGATATTAAAAAAATATATTCAGTGAGCTTTTCTTTGGGGGGGAGGTAGCAGAGAGTGATAGAGAAACGAGATCCTTTAAAGAGTTAAGCTATGCCGCAATTGGAATTAAGCCAAAAATAACCTTTGTGATCTTGGAATCCAGGAGTTTTTAAACGTTTTAAGACCAGGCTCTTTTTCTTCAAACCAAATTTCATATGAGGCCCCAATATATAAGGAAAATATAAACACAGCTGCTCTGATAAAAGTGGAAAGTCACCCCTTTTCCTCTTCCCTCAACTGGGCAGCTGCTCAGAGCCCGAGGGTTCAAGGTCTAGTTCTGCCTGCACTGGACAGATGGGAACAGAGCTTCAGAGAAGCCATGTGATCAATCTCTCATGGCAGACACGGAATGGGATCCAGGACCCCATGTTTTCACGCCCAGCTCACTGCTTTCTGCCACTGTGGCACATTCATTAAACTCCAGAGACACTGCGGATGGTTCAGCGGACTCTACTGTGACAATCCTTGTGCAAGCTCTTCATTTTGCACATTTGAAAGCACACAAATCACTAGAATTGGCAATCAGGGTTTGTTCCATTCATTTATCCATTCAACAAATACATATGTATCAAGCAAATACTATGGCCCAGGCACTGCCCAGGGAGCTGGCAATCCAGGAAGGACACCAAGGAAGAAGTTCCCACCCTCACGGAGCACACACGCTAGTTGTGCAGAGCCAGGAAGACAGCACCAGAGAAGGCAGTGGAAGCGAGTGGGGGTGGGGCAGGACCGCGCAGGGCAGAGCTCTGGCGAGGACAGAGGCGCTCTGTGCCTGGAGCAGGAGACAAGCAGAGACCAGCTGGGGACGAGGCCTGAGGAAGAGCAGTCACATCACACAGGGCCTTGAAGATTATAGTAAAGGCTCTAAAATTCTTTCTGAGTTAACTGCCAACTCCTGGGGCCTTTTCAGTAGGAGGATAACATCATCTGATACTATCTAACCAAGTTCACGTTGGTGGGTTAGACTTAGAGTATGTAATACTTAATGATGGTAACAGTAACAGCTAATATTCATTAAGCACTTAACGTGCACCAGATACTACTCAAAAAATACATATGGCATTTAGGAACAGGTGTATAACTAAGGTCACTACTCTGACCTCTCACTGTAGAGGAGGAAACCCAGGCAGAAATGGCATTGTTCTCATATCTTTTTACCATAATAATGACATTTTATGGTACATAGACACAGTATTTTAAGTGATAACCCAAACGGTGAAATGCTTGTCGATGACAAAAGTTGCCCTTGTCTTTTTGAATGCTGTATGTAAAAGCATCTGAGGCAATTCCAGTGCAGCATCTGACTAGTCTCACAGGAACTAGCTGGAATCAAGGTAAGAGAGGGGACTCACATGCAGCCCGAGTCAAGAATATTCACAAGTAGTTACTTAGCCTATTGAGTTAAAAACTAACCATACAAATAAAACTAAAATCAATCGAGTCGCCCAAAAGCTTTCACCCGCTCTACAAATAGATATCCATTTAGTCCCAGATAAATGTAGGAATTCCTTCTTCCCTATAGACAGATAACACCAACAAGCAAATTATTGAGAAGATATATAGACCTATGTAATTGAAAAACTGAACTTAAGACTCTTCTTTGACAATTTTCTGAGGGCACAGCATAGGAACCTGAATGGCTAATTCGGTGGCTGGCTGATATGCCATCAGAAAAAAATATCAGCCAATCATCACAACACCCTTTGCAGGTTGGTGAGTAGGAACCTGATGAAAAACATAACCACTAAAAGGGACAGGAAAACGCACACCCAGAGAATGGTGAATTCATGCCTGCAAAATGTGCTGTCACAGGGACAAAAGCAGATTAGTTGTAGAGACTCTTACACTGAGCCCTTTAAGCTGCCCCCTTCTCCACCACTTGAGTGGCTTCCGGCAGCCTGCAGAGAGGGAGCCACCAACATTTCAGTTCATATGAAATCATTTAAAATGTTTAAAAAATTGTCCATGGCAGTGTTAAACACCACCATCACCACATTTCAAAATGAACCGTGGCTGCAACGTGCACGTAGGTGGATGCCCTAGAACATCAATCTAGGGGTGAAAGCTTCAAACGCTTCTCTTTGCCTGGACTGGGAATGCTCACATCCTGCTTTCTGTGTTTCAATCTGTATCAATTCACAACCTAGGAAAACTTAATTCACTTGTAATTAGGTCTTTCCAAGGTTGGCTAACTGCTATGGACTGAGTGCTTGTGCCCCCCCAGAATTCATATGCTGGAACCCCCGAGTGTAACGGTACTTGGAGATGGGGTTTGGGAGGAAATTAGGTCATGAGGGTGACCTGATGGGATTAGTGCCCCCACTGTCTTCAGAGCAGAGCAGTGGACGGGGCCACAAAGGGAGGTGTGATCTGCCCTGTTTTTAGCCCCACCTCCCTCTGTAAAGGCTTCTAAAAGGAAAGGAACCGCATCGCGCCACAAAGAGTGCAGCTCATGGGTTCCTCCCAGTTGTGGTCAACAGTGAAGAGTGGCCCCTGGCAGAGCGGGGAGGTACACCCTATTAGAGGAGCAGTGGTCAGGCGGGGAGCTCTGGACCAGGTAGGGGACAGCACTTCTCCCTCTGTCATCACACCCTCCCAACACGACCAGACTGGTGCCCCTTAGAGGGAGGGAAAGGCCGACCCTGATTCCCGTGTGAAGCGCTGGGCAGTGCCTGGCACGCGGCAGCCCCGGTGAGGAGTTGCACACTCCACGTCCCCTGAGGTGAACCGGGTACTCGAGCCAGGTTTCACTGACCACAGGACAGGCCTGTGCTTGTTCTTGCCTTCAGCAAAGTCTGTGCCTAGAAGCTACCTCACTGCTATGGGCTGAATTGTGTCCCCTCAAGATTCATGTGTTGAACTAACCCCTAAATCCCTCAGAATGTGACATTTGGATAGAAGGACTTTATAGAGGTAATTAAGGTTAAATGAGGTCACTGGAGTGGGCCTCTCAAACAATATGACTGACCTCCTTATAAGAAGAGACGTACGGACACAGACAGGGAGACTGTGTAGGGAAGACCATGCAGGAAGACGCCCAGCGAAAGCCAAGGAGAGAAGAAACTAACTTTGCCAACGCTTTAACCTTGGACTTCCCAGCCTCCAGAATTATGAGAAAATATTTCTCTGTTGTTAAAGCCACTTTGTCTGTGGTATTTCTATTATAGCAGCCCGAGCTAAGATACTACCCTTAAGTCTACATCCTCAATCTCCAAACTGACTTGCTGTACTAAACACAAATTGTATGGATTGCCTTTTTCTGCTAGTTAAAAATCACATATTTCATGATAATGAAATTATAATTTATAATTATGCTTTTATGGTCCTAGCATATTTTCAATGTCGACAAAATGTAATGAAACCAATGATAGTAATTAAAATTTATTTTACATAACCACGTCAAAAAGACAACTGAGCAAATGTGGAAGGCAGACACCGGCAATAACAGATCCATTAAGGGTAATGAGAGTTCCATTACTTTGCAGATTCTCATATGCCATTCTCTATGTCTTGTGGTCACCAATGTATTGACCAGGGATGGTGAATGTAGGGTTGGCTTCCATAGCATTTTCCATAGACGTTTAGCTATATTGACTTATGGACAATCATGGACACGAAAGGGCATCTTTGTAAATGTGCTAACCAGAATTTAAGCAAGATTCCAGATTTGGACTAACTGAACTGGAGTGGAAAGGCGTTAATAAGGGACCAGTTCAGTGGAAAGATTTAAAAACAAACAAAAAACGAAAACAAGACAAAACAAAACAAAACAAACAAACAAAACTTGGGGAGGTGGAAGGAAGAAAGTGGGGAGAAAAGACTATGAGAGAAAATGGAACACCTGTGGGGAAATAAGGCAGTGTCACACAGCGGTCCGCTATTCTACTATCTACAGACTTTCATTCTGAAATCCTTTAGATACATAAAAGGCACATATTGGTAAAGACTAACAGGACACACAGTAAAAATGTAGGATCATGGATATAAGGCATGTTTTTCTCAGGAGAAGGAATAAGAAGATTGAGACAAAAGTAAGGGGGAGACCAAGGTGGTAATTCCTGCATGAAACAAAATGGAAAGGTATGTGTCTTACATACATACGTCAGAGATTTAATTTTTCAATATAAAGGGTAAGAAAAGTATTCACCTTACATTTAACACTACTTTATATTCAAGTCAGTACAGAAAGTTTTCTAAGGAAGGGACATTAATATTCTGCATATCCACACATCATAGAAGTAAAAGAAAACTTTAACATGTTCCATTTCCTGAATGGGCAAGAGACCCAGTGGAGAAAAAATTCTGCAACTGTTCTAAAATGTCAAAAAACTAGCATCTCTAAGTTCTTTCATGGTAGCCCATGACACATTTCCCTTTCCCCTAGTAGACAATAACCTAATTAAAGTAACTTCTCCTTTTGTATTCATACCTCTAGTATCTAAGATAGTAAGGGAATCACAAGTAAGGTGTTGACAAAATGTCCATTCCTTCATATGTAATAAATATGAATTAGAGTAATGACATACTGTTCATATAAATAGTACAGACACATAATGGTTAATTCATTCATACATTCATTCATTCGTTCATTCATGGCTTAAAACATCAGAACCTTATTCTCTCACAGTTCTGGAGGCCAGAAGAGCTTACCCAGTATCACTGGGCCAAAATCCAAGTGTTGACAGAGCCACATTCCCTTCAGAGGCTCTAGAGTAGAACCAGTTCTTCGATTCTCCCAACTTCTGGCGGTTACTGGCATTCATTGACTTGTGGCCACATCAGTCTTCAAGGCCAGCATCTTCCACCAGCTCTCTGCCATCTCTTCACATCACCTCCTCCTCTATGTGTGTCAGACCTTCTAATGCCTCCTTCTCACAAGGATACATGTAATTGCATTTAAGGTACACCTGGATAATTCAGAATAATGTCCCCATCTCCAGGTCAAAATTTAACCTCTTAGAGACACTGACTTCCAGGCTTTGGTTTACCCACTTGTACTTTCAAGTTAAGGCTTCTTTAGAGACACTTTTTTTTTTGTCTTCCAATAAAACTTTATTTAAAAGACATGTGATGGGGGGTGGGAGGGAGGGGAAAGTGGGTGATGGGCATTGAGGAGGGTACCTGTTAGGATGAGCACTGGGTGTTGTATGGAAACCAATATGACAATAAATTTCATGTAAAAAAAAAAAAAAACAGGGTATGGACCAACTATGTCAATAAAAAGTAAAAAATAAATAAATAAATAAATAAATAAATAAAAAAGACAGGTGGCCGGCCAGATTTGTCCTTTGGGTTAGAGTTATTCAACCTCCAATCTAAAGAGTAGGACTCATTCTAAATTTATCAGTTGAGCTTGGTAAGTTCTTTATAGACTTTGGGTGCTCTATATCAGCTATGTCATTTGCAAATATCTTCTCCGAGTCCATCAGTTGCCTTTTAGTTTTGCTGATTGTTTCCTTTGCCGTGCAGAAGCCTTTTTAGATTGACGAGGTCCCAATACTTCATTTTTGCTTTTGTTTCCCTTGCCTCTGGAGACGTGTTGAGTAAGAAGTTGCTACAGCTGAGGTCAAAGAAGTCTTTGCCTGCTTTCTCCTCTAGGATTTTGATGGTTTCCTGTCTTACGTTTAGGTCTTTCATCCACTTTGAGTTTATTTTTGTGTATGGTGTAAGAAAGTGGTCCATATTCAATTTTCTGCATGTCACTGTCCAGTTTTCCCAGCACCACTTGCTGAAGAGACTCTTTATTCCATTGGATATTCTTTCCTGCTTTGTTCAAGATTAGTTGGCCATATGTTTGTGGGTCCATTTCTGGGCTTTCTATTCTGTTCCATTGATCTGAGTGTCTGTTTTTGTGCCGGTACCATACTGTCTTGATGATTACAGCTTTGTAATACATCTTGAAGTCCGGGATTGTGATACTTCCAGCTTTGGTTTTCTTTTTCAGGATTGCTTTGGCTATTCGGGGTCTCTTCTGGTTCCATACAAATGTTAGGATTGTTTGTTCTAGCTCTGTGAAGAATGGTAGTGTTATTTTGATAGGGATTGCACTGAATATGTAGATTGCTTTGGGTAGTATCGACATTTTAACAATATTTGTTCTTCCTATCCAGGAGCATGGAGTATTCTTCCATTTTTTTGTGCCTTCTTCAATTTCTTTCATGAGCTTTCTATAGTTTTCAGTGTATAGATTTTTCACCTCTTTGGTTAGGTTTATTCCTAGGTATTTTACGGTTTTTGGTGCACATAATGGTTATTAATACCCAAGATCTACCAGCTGAGAAATTAGACGTAGCAGGGTTTAGAGAGAAAAAAAATCTGGTGCAGACAAAATGACACTGTATCTAATTAATTCCTAAGTGGTAATTTCTCAATAGGTACTAGGGCCTTGTAGCAGGTAGAGGGTGAATGCTTCAAATGTACAAAGACATTTAGAGGACAGAGCCTCTTTGCCCCCTGCAGAGATCAGAGATTTCCAGTAAGCACAGAAGAAGGTACAACAATGGGAAAGAGGAAGTAGACGATATAAGAAGGAGCCTTCCAAAGTGTAGGCACTTGAAAAACCCAATTCCTTCCAATTTTAAAGACAATAACACATGCAAGACTAGGGAAGATAAGGATATTCACCGGTGCGGTGCCGGGCTCAACAGCAGGCTAGGATATGTTTAATTTAAAACAGTGTCCGGTCACACCTCCTTTCCGTAGTGATCTGTGACCTGGGGGCAGGAAAGACTAACAGGTGGAGGTAATCCATGGCGCCTGATCCTGGCATCAACATCTACCTTCCATAATAAATACCTGCTGACTGATGACACTGTGGGACTGGGCCACGTTCAAGTTATTCCCATAACTGACCAAACACTCTGACCAGTGTATGATTCTCAGTAACCCAACGATGCTCAAATGTACACACGCGGTCTGCATTTCAGTGCAGGTCCTTGGCCCTCGGGGCGACACTGGCTGTGGAGGAGGGCTGTGTCTCAAGAGAGGAGCCGGAATGAGAAGGGGCAGGAAGAAGTGACTGAAAAGAAAAGAGGGAAAGAAAGCAGGAGAGAGGGGGGAGGTGGGGTGCCGTGAGGCAGAATTACGGAGAGGGCCACAAAGAGAAGGAAGTGGAGCAGAGGGGCAGAAGGTGGAGACGGTTCCACAGGGAACCGAGGCGCCGAGAAGCGGCTCCCTTCCTGGGGCTGCTCCAGTCTGGGCGGGGATTTGCTCGTGTGTCACAAAAAGTGGGCAGGGCAGAGGCCTCTCCATTCCAACGGCAATGCCAAAACTCAAGGACTTTGTGCCAGGGCGACCCGACCTCGGTAATTATGGAGTCTGGAAGAAAGCTCTACTGAACACTGCTGTAAAGGCAATTCTTTCCTGAAGATGAACTGTTCCACTTTCACTGAGCTGAAGATATCTCTGTAGACCCGTCAGGAAGGACAAATGCCATCACCAAGAATATTTTCATATCCTAATAAATACGCTTGCCCTTTTCCCACAAAAGTCGATTCAAATAAGCATTAAACATTCTCGCACAAGCTCTCCTTAGATCCATCTGAACCGACTTGAACCCTGCCACACACATACGCACTAACACTGCTGTACTTGGCTTTGCTTGGTTTACCTGTCTCCTTTCACCCCTACCCAATGGAGTGTAACTACAAGATTCAAGCATAACTGATGTCAACGCAGATGGCTATACACAGGCAATATGTATTAATATTTATTATCCATACTTTCGTTCTGAACTTCTTTTCAGTAGCCACAATACTGTGTGTGCTCATCCCACTAGAGCTGCCTGCCTAGAATTTAAATTCTTCTCTTCTTAAAAACATAGGTGTTTAAAAGAATTACTGCCCTATTCTTAAAGGGTAGGAAAGCACCACAGTTCCTATCATATATAACAGTGAGACAGCTTTATGAAAATACCACATTAATAACATTTTTCACCAGCATTTCATCAAAAATGGTATTTTCATGCCAGTACCAACTTGATATATTTCAGAGTAAAGGCAAAAAAGTTTATTAGTTGCTTTTTTTTTTTAACTCTTTAAAAAAAAAAAAAGTAAGTAAAAAGAATACTCTAGCCATCCCTAAAAAAAAAAAAAATACAGAAGAGTCCCTCAAATACCCTCAGGTTTGTTCACTGTTGATTTTACTCAGGTCTGTGCCGCCACCCAGTGGACACCACACTCAACTACAAGCCTTACAGATTAATTGTCTAAGAGGCATTATAGGCTCCTATGCACCCAAGTGCTCTCTCTCTTGTAAACAATATCCTACTTACAAATTTCAACAACAGAATACATGTAGTCTGACTGTTCTAACAGTTTTCAGTAAGAAATGGTAGGGGCTGTTGTCAGGAAAATTATTCTGGGGAAGAGTCATCTTACTCCTCTCCAGATCAAATATTGAGTCCAACCGAGTTTGAAAATATGGTCACAAAATCAGTGATTTCAAAATATACCTGAAAATTCAAATGGCTTTATATCTGTTTAATGTACCCTTAGCCAGAAAAATATGCAATTCCAGCGTTATTTATTACAGGCTTCAACCCTTCTATACCCCCTTCTATAAGTGACCAAAGAAATACAGGAAAACCTTGGATTGCGAGTAATTTGTTCTGTGAGTGTTTTGCAAGACAAGCAAACATTTCTAATAAATTTTAACTTGATAAGTAAGCTATGTCTTACAATACAAGTAGTACATGACCCTGAATGTCACATGATCACAGCTGAGCCAATAGTTCTCTCTCTCTCTCTCTCTCTCTCTGGGATTGTGGGTGATCGTCTCCTGTGCTTGGATGCTTGGCCTCAGGCTGCAGCATTTGGCAGAAATCAGTGATTTTTCAGAATGTTGGAAGGTGCCCACAATTGGCACTAGCATATTTCTTGTCACTTCCAAGCACCTATGGACAGTCTTTTGCTTTTCCAGACAAGAGTGAGCTCAGGAATGCTTTGCTCCATTCCAGGTTAGGCTGCCTGCCTCTGCTGCCTTATTACCGGTTCCACTCATTCCAGTGTATGACAGGCTTGTTACTACTGTGCAGTGGGGAGCATCTGTGCAAGTGCACACAATGGCTCCCATGCAGAAAAAGGTTCCACTGAGCCAACGAGAGCAGGGACTCCATTGGTGACAGTGGAAGTCATCCCCCTCCTCTCTTGCCCCCCTCACACTGGCCACGAAGGTTTTCCAAGTGCGGGTTCATTTATTTTTCTTTAGAGTTTGTATTTTCTATATTATTTTGTATTATATGACAGTACTGTAATCATTTTCATATGAGTATTTTGGGGTGGTGGAACGAATCCTCTGAGTTTCCGTTATTTCTTATGGGGAAATTCGCTTTGATACCCAAGTGCTTTGGATTACAAACATGTTTCCCAAATTATGCTCGCAAACCAAGGTTTTACTGTATTTTGCTTTCTAATTTATAGCTGAGAATTTTTTTTTAAATTTTTTTTAATTATGGTAATTAGGATCATAGGCTTGACTTTTTTTCTCATCAGACAAAATTTGAAAGAGAGGTGAGGCAGAGAATTACTTAAACACATTTGTCATTATAAACGTATTTAATGACACACACATTCCATAGATCTTTGTGAAATAATTTTTGTTTCCTAGTGTTTCAATTCATATATACACAGTAAAAAATGGCGTAGTATCAGTTTCTATTATATAAACAAAAGTGAAAACCCATCTAAACGCTCAAAAAGCAGGAAAGAGTTTCTTACTTTTTTAATTGACAAACAATACAGTTGGACCTGTTTGTGTATGTCTATGTAATGAGAATACGAAATAGTTCCAGGACCTCAAAAAACTGCCTCATGCTAGCCTTTTGTAGATGACAGGCTTTTATTATCTAAAAAATAGATTGAAGCTTCATTTGTTCATTAAAAATTATTGGCCAAATGCCTATTATATATATGCCGGGCACTGAAATGTGTGCTGGTGACACGAAGACGTGGTCACTGTCCTCTAGAACTCACTGTCCAACACACATGTCAGAGGAACAGGAGAAGCACAGCTCTGCAAGCATACGCAGGGGGGTGGAGTGCGGGGCGGGGAGGTGCTCCTGGCACAAAATCCCGCTGATCCGGCTGTGCGGTTTGGGAGGCTGGGGGTAGCTGGGAAGGCTTCTGGAGGAGACGATGCTTAAGCCAAGTCGTGAAAACTGAACGGAATGGATGTGGGCACAGGGACCTGGGGAAGCGTCCCGGGCGTTCTTGGGGAGTAGCACGTCCTAAGGCACAGAACTGTGGGCGCACAACACAGCGGCGTGACTATCAGCCGCAGCGTCTGCTGTGATGTCTGGTGCTGGCTTTGGAGTCAGGCTGGTCACCAGCTATGTGACCCTGGGCAATACTTCGCCCCGTAGCCCGTTTCCTCACCTCTAGGTTACTACTACTGACGCTGATGGCAGAATGACCATGAAAGCTTTTCAAAATTAAAACAAGTGCCACTTAATGTAAGAATTATGGCCCTTCCAGATAAAAACCAAAAGAACACAGGGGGGGTTCTATCATGTTCAGAGACCTTTGCAAGGTACAAGGTGAAAGTAAAAGACCAAAAAAACGCAAAGTCCAATCCTCCTGGGTGGAAAGGCAGACTTCCTCAGGGAGAAGAAAGAACGAGGTTGTGCGCAAGGGGCACCCACGGTGTCTGGACTACGTGGCCAAGGACCTGATGGGTGTGGACCCAGCAGTAAGAAAAAGTGGTTCGGCCTGCGAGTTCGGTCACTGACGAGAATTCAGTTGGAGTCCTGGCTTACATTCCAACTAACAAAGTACCTTCCAAATTTATCTGACATACATTTTTTAATTCCCAAAGATCTAGAACTAACTACAGAAAAACTGAAGAGAATTAAACACAGGATTAATTCTGTATTTTTGCATTAAGGAATCTGTTCATATTTAGTATTGCCTTTTCATGCCAATTGAAAGTCACTGATTCGAACTTACGATTTGAAATGTATAAACAGGAGTGTGACAAATTTTTAAGGGACTCAAGGTTCAGCAAATTCTTAAATTTATCAGATGTAGAAGTTATTTAAGAACTAGGGAAGATTTTGTTTTTAATTTAAAAGTTGACATGTTTAAGGGATTGTACATATTAAATTTATAAATGCAATTTAAAACGTTTGTAGAAGTTTATTTGTACCAAACATTAACATTAACCAAACATTAACATTCCCTTTAAAAGAGAATGGTAATTTGGGGTGCCTGGGTGGCTCAGTCGGTTAAGCGTCCGACGTCGGCTCAGGTCACGATCTCACAGTTCGTGGGTTCAAGCTCCGTGTCGGGCTCTGTGCTGACAGGCCTGGAGCCTGCTTCAGATTCTGTGTCTCCCTCTCTCTCTTCCCCTCCCCTGCTCACACTGTCTCTCTCTCTCTCTCTCTCAAAAATAAATAAACATAAAAAAATTTAAAAAAAGAGAGAGCATGGTAATTTTTCCCACGTCTACTAACTTTTGTAAGCTGAATTAACAAACTAAAGAAGAACCAGGTTTCTGGATTTGTAACTGTAAGAAATTAAATACTAATTTTAGGAACCTAAATAATTCTGTGCACCAAAAGTTATCCTGAAGGATACGAATAAATTTGCATCAATAAGTACCTTATCGCAACGGGCTGTTGAAAAAAAATTGACATGTGTATGTAAAGAAAGCATACTGCAAGGCGTCTATCATGTGGGACTCCAAAGTCCGCTCTTGTTGTTACTATGTCAGAAGTGTCTGGGGGTAAGAGGGGGGAGGAAGGATAGAAGTAGGAAAAACAAGCAGACTGGGAGAGTATCTTGGGTCAAACTAAGGAGTCTGGATCTTCTTCCTTCAGCACGGAAGTGTCCCCTGAACAGCTGGCCATTTCACAAAGTCACTCTGGCAAGACAAGGAGGTGAGCAACACGGGAGTCAGGGCTTCCAGGGCGGGCGACACAGCCCTGCTAGTGAGGCTGGAGAGGAGGGGGACGCTAGAGAGAGACGAGGAATCAAAAGAAACACAGAACTTGGTGTCTGAACAGACAGTGAATGGACTGCTAGTAAGCTGGGGTAATGCAGAGAAGATTTTGGAAGAGGGGTAAAGGGCGCCCAGGTGGCTCGGTCAGTTAAGCGTCAGACTTCGGCTCAGGCCATGATCTCACAGCTCGTGGGTTCAAGTCCCATGCTGGGCTCTGTGCTGACAGCTCAGAGCCTGGAGCCTGCTTCAGATTCAGTGTCTCCCTCTCTCTGCCCTTCCCCCACTCGCACTCTGTCTCTCTCTCTCTCTCTCTCTCTCAAAAATAAATAAACATTAAAAAAAATAAAAAAAAGAAGAAGATGGGGTAAAGTTGAATGTTTTACCATGATCAGAAATACACAGGAGAAATGGGAAAAATAAACATCTCCTTCCTACATTCCAGCCCAAAATTTTGATTACCATTACAAAATAACATACAAAAGAGAAATGGCAATTCTGAAACTGGCAAAGTTTTGCTATAAACAAAATAAAGAATCCAAATTGCCCTAGGACAGAAAAGGACATGTACCACAGCTAAAAGCAACAAAATGCTTTCCTTTCTTAAAAAGGTTCCTTAAGTTTCACGTTTTCTGATACCTAAAATAGAAGTGGTTCTCTCAATTATTCTAAGAAAAACGTGCTCTTGATTCTTCTAGGTCGTATGGTCATAAGCTATAGCCGGGCCACAGGGGCAGTCACAGTGGATCAACACAGGCTTTCCACCCAGAGCAACCTCCCTAAGTGAGAGAATCCTAGCCAATGCGAACAGAAGACAGGTAGCTGAGGAGATCCAAGGGATAATTCCACCTCAAGATGGCAAGCCAATGGGGTATGCCAGAAGCGATGCATGTCATTTCAGTACTGTGTCAACTAAATGTACTTTTATTTAAATTGGGTCCTCAGAGTTGATTCACATGAAGGGATGGAGAGCTGAAACTTTCCAACTACTTTATACACGTTTACTACTAGCAGTGGTCAACAAGAAAGGCATGATAGAATTAACAACGTAAGATAGGACACAAATGGCCGGAAAGCAGATGAGCGACGTAAAAGGCTTGAAATACTCATAACAAATGAAGACTAACAGCACCAACAAGGACACACGATAAACGGTGTCCGCAAATTAGGAAGAGAAGGAAATGTCTGACGATAAAAGACAGCCACAAAAAAGCTGTGCACGTTTATGTAAATATATGCGCTTTAAACACAAGTTTTATATGTAAAAGCAAAGGAAAAGGACTTGAATATTCCCCAAACTGAAGTAATGGAAAGCCTTCATACTTCACTCAATATACCGCAAAGATTACCTAGAGTTCTTATGAGGATACATTTGTAAATCGGGTAATAAAACTGAGGAATAAGGGATTTTTTAGGGTAAGATAGAAATATCTTGTTGCACATAAAAGCAAAGAAGTATTCAAAGACTAATAGTGTTGAGTCAGAAGAACACAGGACCAGTTTAAGGGAGATCCCACTGGCCAAACTGAGAACAATGTGAACATTAAACCAATAATAATTATATCTCATTGGAACATTAAGAATATATCAAATTCCATGGATTCACAATGAAAAAGCCAAAACAAAAGCTCATTTTCTGCCACTGGAGATAATCAAGAACATCAACTCCTAACTCTGAAAACTAGTAAAAGAAAACAGCTAAGCATTTATTCTGTTTTTTCAGGAGAAAATATATCTTAAGGTAACTAAAGAGCCCCAGCTGATAAAGGAGAGAAAATGCTTTGTTACAGAAGAAAATCTGCTGATAAATATAAAAGAATGGAATTTGAAAATTCCTACTTTACGACGTGTAATAAAATATTTGTTTTCGGCAAGGATTATTAATGGAAGCTGAAACCATCGGGGAAAGATCAAAAGGAAAGTGGATATCTGTATAATTGCAAAACATTATGCCACAGATCACTTGCTAATTAAAAAGTTTTTGCAATTAAAAAAAATTCTTTTTTTTTTAAGTTTATTTATTTATTTTGAGAGAGAGCAGCATGAGCAGAGGAGATAGAGAAAGAGAGGGAGAGAGAATCCCAAAGAGACTCCGTGTTCTCAGCACAAGGACACTTAACTGACCGAGCCACCCACGTACCCTACAACTAAAAACTTTTTTTTTAATGTTTTTATTTATTTTTGAGAGAGAGAAAGAGAGAGACAGAGAGAGAGAGCAGGGAGGAGCAGAGAGAGAGGGAGACACAGAATCCGAAGCAGGCTCCAGGCTCTGAGCTGACAGCACAGAGCTCAACGTGGGGCTCAAACTCATGAACCATGAGATCATGACCTGAGCCGAAGTCTGACGCTTAACTGACTAAGCCGCCAACTGGAAACTTTTAATATGGAATTGATATTAGATGATATTTGAGAATTATATTGTTAATTTAATTAGATTTGATAATGGCACTATGCTTAGACAGGAGAAAGTCCTTGTTTCTGAGACACAGAGACTAAACTATTTAGGGTGAAATACCATGAGGTGTCTATTTTCACTAAAAAATTATTCAGGGGTGACTGGGTAGCTCAGTCGGTTTAAGCGTCCCAACTCTTGACTTTAGCTCAGGTCATGATCTCATGGTTTGGGAGTTTGAGACCCGTGTCAGCCTCTGCACTGACAACACGGAGCCTGTTCGGGATTCTCTCTCTCTCTGCCCTTCTCCCGCTCATGCTCTCTCTCAAAATAAATAATAAACTTTAAAATAAAATTATTCAATAAGCTGTGTGATAGATACATGGGGGTGGGAAGGGTCTTCAGCACTTTTTCTTTCGTACATGTTTGAAAAGCTTTTGTGAAACTTTACACAAATACATTTAGAAACTGAAGTGAACGATTTTCTAAGAAAATATAAAGGATGCACACTGGCCTGAGAAGACAAAATGAGTAACAAAACAATAACCAATAACCAGGCAAACATAAAGTTATCAAAGAGTGATTCCCCACAAAACAAGCATATCGGACTTTTTAAAACGGTTTCATAAGTATATTTTGAGCTCTTAAGGAACAATTTTAATACTACATAAAATTTTCCAAAACACAGAGGAAGAAGGAAACTTTTCATACTATGATACTAGCATAACCTGGTAACACAAAGAAGTTTCAGTTCATTGCTATGCAATCCCACATAGGAATAACAACAAAAAAGTTAAGTAAGATATCAGCAAGTATAAAACATCAGAGCTTTAACAGGATAATTTATCACAACCAAGTGAAATTTATCCAAGGAGTGTAATGATGGTTCACAATTAGAAAATACATTAATAAAATTCACCATATAAGAAGGTCTTAAAAAGAGAAAAACACAGAGATTTGTTCATTTGTGCCTAAAAAGCATTAAGAAAAAAAAAAAAACCCTCAACATCTACTTTTTTTCTTAATTTGGAAAAACAGTAATAGTTTGATACCCTCTGGGGTGAAAAATAAATAAAAAGTATTTAAGAGGAAGAAAAATACTATTATTGGATGATAACTGTGTATCTAGAATCTTGGAAAATGTGAGGGAATCCATTTTGCTCTACAACATTAGAAATACAGAGACAGGGAAAAGCTGCTGGGAGGGTGACAGAATAAGCACCAGGAATCCGTCCCCCCACCTGGACAACAACCGCACCGGCAGAACGTGTCTGACAGAACTGTCTTGGAACTCTGGTGCCCACTGCAGGCCTGCAACTGCCAGGAGAAGGCTGGGAAGGTAACGGCAGTGAATGTTGTTCACTTTCAGTTCTGGGCACTGCAGAAATACCCCATACTCTACCCCGCCCCGGCCACAGGGCAGGCAGCTTTACCTTGTTCCTAGAGCAGTTTGCACCAGGCTCAGGGAGCCAGGGTGGGCAAGAAAACGTGTCCTCCAGATACTGGAGGTCTGGCTCTGACTGCTGATAGCTGCGTCCATCAGAGAGGTGCAGAAAAGAGGGAGAGGCCACTTTCCTTGCACCTCCCCCTCACCCCACTGTTGCAAGCACCCTGAGGTGATTTTCAGGGGCTTTAAAGGGCCAGTCCCTTTTTTCTCCCCTTATTTATATATTTTTTCCTTTCTATGAGGCCAGACATTGAAGACTAGGATATTCAAAAACTGCAACATATTAAGGGCAAAATTAGAAAGTCCAGAGAAAGGCTCAGAAAGGACCTGAAAAGACCTCAAGTTTACTCTTCTGGCTGACCCTTAGCAGAGAGATAGCTTACACAATAAAACAAACAAACAACCAAAACAACAACAACAGCAAACCCTGGGGGAAGGGAAGAAAGCTCCAGAGTTACCACATTATTAGATTCAAATGCCCAGTTTTCAACAAAAAAATCACAAGAGACACAAAGAAACAGGAAAATATGGCTTATTCAAAGGAAACAACTAAACCAACAGAAAATGTCCCTGAAAAAGACCAATGGCAAATAAAATGGACAAAGACTTTGTCTTAAAGAAACTCAAAGAACTAAAGGAAGATGTGAAGAAAGTCAAGAAAATCATGTATGAACAAAATGGAAATATGAATAAAGAGAATACAAAAAAGAAATCAGAAAGAAATTCTGAAGCTGAAAAGTACAATAAATGAAATGATCACCAGAGATATTCAAAGGCAGATTTAAGCAGGTAGAAGAAAGAATCAGCAAACTTGAAGACAAGATGATGATGATGATGATGATGATGATGATGACGATAATAATAATAATAATAATAATAATAATAATAATACAAAAAGGAGAGCCTGGGTGGCTCAGTCGGTTGAGCATCTGACTTTGGTTCAGGTCATGATCTCACGGTTTGTGAGTTCGAGCCCCATGTCGGGCTCTGTGCTGATAGCTCAGAGCCTGGAGCCTGCTTCGGATTCTGTGTCTCCCTCTCTCTCTGCCCCTCCCCCACTTGCACTCTGTCTCTCTCTTGCTCTCTCTCAACAATAAATAAATATTTAAAAAAAACAAACTTGAAGACAGGGCAATGGAAATTATGAAGTCTAAGGAACAGAAGTCCAAGGGACTGTGGAGACCATCAAGCACACAAACATGCACTGTGGGAGAAAGAGAGGGAGACAAGGGCAGAATAAATATTTGAGAAAATAATGGCTGAAAACTTCCCAAATCTGAGTAAAGACATGAAAATAAACAAGCAAGAAGCTTAAAGAACTCCGAAAAAAATGAACTCTAAGAAACCCACACCGAGACACGTTACAATCAAACTTTCAAAAGACAAAGAGAGAATCTTGAAGCAGTAACAGAGAAGCAACTTGTCACATACAAGTTATCCCTATAAAGTTATAAGCAGGTGTTTTATCAGAAACTTTGGAGGCCAGAAGGCAGGAGGCCGATATATTCAAAGCATTAAAGGAAAACAAAAAACAAACAAAAAACTATCAACCAGGAGTCCTGTATCTGGCAAAACTGTCCTTCAAAAGTGAGGGAAAAATTAAGACATTCCCAGATAAGCAAAAGTGGAGGGAACGCTTTCTGGGACTTGCCCACAAAGAAATGCTCAAGGGCACGTGGTGAAACGAAAGGGCACTACACAGAAATTCCAAGCCATGAAAGAAAATCAAGATCTCAATACAGGCAAATACAGGGGCAAGTATAAAAACTACTATCATTGTAAAAATCATTTGTAACTCCACATTCTGTTTTTCTACATAATTTAAGAGCATAATACTTAAAAAAACACATTTGTTTGTCTAAAAGCTAGTATTGTTTAACTTCGGTTTGTAACTCCACATTTTGTTTTCTCCATGACTGAAGAGACTAATGCACTTAAAAGAATTACTACTTTACGTTTTGCGGCACAGAGCGTATACAGATGCAATGTGGAAAAGGTCAACTGGAAGGGCTGGGGGTGGGCCAAAAGGGCTGGGGGTGGACCGGAAGGGCTGGGGGTGGGGCTGCAAAGGAGCAGAGCTTTTGTAGGTTATTAAAGTTGCCCCAAGTCCAAATTAAGGCATTATAACTTCAGGATGGTAAATGTAATCCCTTTGCCACCCCACCCCCCCAACACACACGCACGCACACACGAGCTATAGAACATACACAAAAGAAAGTAAGTAATTTAAACATTTCACAATTAAAAAAATCCATCAAATGGGAAGACAGTAATCCAAGAAATGAGGGACAAAATTCTATAAAGTATACAGAAAACAAATGGCAAAATGGCAGAAGTCCTTCCTTATCAGTAATTAAATGGTTTAAACTCCTAAATCAAAAGACAGAGACTTCAGAATGGATAAAGACACACGATCCAGGTATATGTTACCCTCAGGAGACTTCACTTTAGATCAAAAGACACCAACAGATTGAACGTGAAAGGATGCAAAAACATACTCCATGCAAACAGTAACAAAAGGGAATAGGGGTAGATATACTCAATCGGACAAAATAGACTATAAATCTAAAAAAGGTTACAACAGACAAAAAAGGACACTGCATGTGAATAACAGGTTCAATACAGCAAGCAGATCCAATAATTGCAAATACGTATGCACCTAATAATGGACCATCAAAATATATGATACACAAACGGACAGAACAGAAGGGAGGAAGAGTTGCACAGTAACAGCTAGAGATTTCAATACGTGGCCCACAATAATAGAACAACCAGAGAGAAGGTAAGCACACAGGGGACGAAAACTACACAGTAAACCAACTAGATCTAACAGATATTTACGGAACACTCCACCCAACAACTACAGAATCCACATTCTTCTCAAGTGTATGAGTCCTTCTCTAGGAGACAGGGTATGCTACGTCACAAATTAAGTCTCAACAGATTTTAAAAGACAGATGCTGTACAGAGTATCTTATCTGACCACAACAGCATGAAGAAAGAATTCAATTAACAGAAGCAAAATTGGAAAATTCATAAATCTGTGGAAATTAAAAACACACCTTAAAACTCTTCCTTTAAACCACAAGTAATTCTAGATGGGCTAAAGATTTAATCAGAAAAAAAATAAAGACATAAAAGTCATAGGAGAAAATACAGGTAACAAAAACCTTTTCATTCAGCATGTGGAACACAGAAGTGGGATGCCATAAAGAAAAGGGCTGAGGGGGCACCTGGTGGCTCAGCTGGTGAAGCATCCAGGCTTCATCCATGACCTGGGCCCAGGTTGTGATCTTGCGGTTTGTGGGTTCGAGCCCCACATCAGGCTCTGTGCTGACAGCTCAGAGCCTGGAACCCACTTCGGATTCTGCCTCTCTTTCTCTCTCGGCCCCTTCCCTGCTCGCTCTCTCTCTCTCTCTCTCTCTCTCAAAAATAAATAAACATTAAAAAAATTGTTAAAAGAAAAAGACTGATTAAATTTTTAAAAATTGTATATGAAAAGTATCCACAATAACAATAAACTGGCCCATTTCCTTTACTTACGAAGAATTTACACAAACACACCAATAGAAAAGGGAGCAGAAGATGAGCAGGGAAGTTTACAGAAAAAGAAATTAAAATGTCCAATAAAAATAAAAGACAATCAAAATTAAAGAAATGCAAGTCAAAACAACGGAAAACTCTATTCAGCTAGAAAGATAAACTAACAATTTAAAATGCCGTATGTTGTGTGGGTCTGGGAAAACAACTTACAAATGGAGGCAGCACAAAAGGAGCCACCAAGAAATAACACGCTCATGTGTCCTTTTAAGATGACAGAGAGGAGATTAAAATTTCCTGCCAGAGTGATCACTGAACCATCTTCATGCTCCATATAGAGCCTGAAGTAATTTCAAGAGCATAACACTGGGCAGGCTGCAGGGCACAAATTCCAGAAAGTCGATGTTACAGCAGTAGAAATACAGGTGAAAATCAGATTCTTGATGGAGAAAGTGGGGAGCCACCTCACCACGTTCTACTTCAAGTGCCAGTAGGATCAGAGCAAACGTTAGCTAGTGTTTCTGGGATTATTTCTCTCTCCCTTTCCCTTTCTCTGCATCTCCCCCTCCATCCACATTCTACCATTTCCCAGTAAAAAGATCTTATAAACTACAGCTACTAATTTTATTCATGTGTACAATGCAGACGAGTACTTTTTCAGAGTTATTTTTAGGGATTAAATGACATAATGTGTGCAGTATGTGGCACATACTAAACACTCAGTAAATGATACCTGCTGTTAGATGCTTAGTCATCCTCTTCTATAATATTTTATTCTCATGGTTAAATAGTTCTACTATGTACTTTTTCTTTCTGTATGTCTTTTACTAAAACTTGTCTTAACCCTTTTTAAAAGAATGCAAGATATTTTATTGTAAAAAATTTTTTTAATGTTTATTTTTGAGAGAGAGAGAGAGAGAGAGAGAGAGCATGAGCAGGGGCAGGGCAGAGATAGAGAAGGAGACATAGAATCTGAAGCAGGCTCCAGGCTCCAAGCTGTCAGCTCAGGGCCCGACAAGGGCTCGTACCCATGAACCACAAGATCATGACCTGGGCCCAAGTTGGATGCTTAACCGACTGAACCACCCAGGCACCCCTAATGCAAGATATTTTAACATAAATGTTAGGGGCTCCTGGGTGGCTCAGTCGGTTAAGCGTCTGACTCTTGGACCTGGTTCAGGTCATGATCTCACAATTAACGAGTTGTGAGCTGATCTCTGTGCTGATAGTGCAGAGCCTGCTTGGGATTCTCTCTCTTCCTCTCTCTCTCTCCCTCTCTCCCTCTCTCTCTCTCTCTCTCTCTCTCTCTCTCCCCCTCTCCTGCTCACTCTCTCACTCTCAAAATAAATAAACATTAAAAAACTAACAAAATAAAATAAATGTTAAAGTGGCAAGAATACAGTTAGTCATTGCCGTTCCAGGTAAAGAATTAGTGGGGAATGGACATTATTGCACTGAACACAAGGTAACCTCACTTAGCAAAGGTGATCGTTTCACAAGGCTGCTGACCACAATCAATCATTGCTGTGACGTTTTGTTTTCTAGAGAATCTGGATGACCCAGAACGAACCTTGGAGAAATGCTGATAGGACCCCTCAAAATTAAGTAACTAAAAGCAGAGCATCTTGGTTTTCACCAAATGGAGAAGGATGTGCCTTCCATGAATGTATGCCTGCCTGATCCGTACAGACATATCCAGAAGACCCCAAAATATGTGCCCCAGAGACTGGGAAATGTTCCATCTGACTCTACCTGAGGGCATAACCCCTGACCCCAGTTAACTCCTCAACCTCTCACGCAGGCTCTTCAGCTTCCCTCCTCCCTTACCACACCCTCCAGTGCAACAAAGGCAAGATAGGAAATGGGCGAAAAATGCCTTTTTCTCAGGAAATCATTCGCTGTCAAGTAATACTCTGAGTTACTCTTGCTGCCATCCTATTTCCACATTTTCTTTTCTCTTGCCTCCCATCCTATCCTTCCTTTCATCCTTCCCCAATTATCCTATTTATTTACACTTCATTTGTTATCAGTTATATAAATTCTGTCTCTCCTGTGTGCACCTTGACACAAGGACCACGTCCTTCTCTTCAGTTGTTGGGTCTCTGCCACAGCACCCTGCAGATAATCTAATAGGAGGTGCTGAAAGCTGTACTGAAATAAGCAAATAAGGGGAGCCTGGGTGGCTCGGTCGGTTGTGCATCTGACTTTGGCTCAGGTCATAATCTCATGGCATGGGTTTGAGCCCTGCATTGGGCTCTGTGCTGACAGCTTGGAGCCTGGAGCCTGCTTCGGATTCTGTGTCTACCTCTCCCTCCCCCTCTACCCCTCCCCCACTTGTGCTCAGTCTCTCTCGCTCTCAAAAATAAATAAAGGGGCATTTCAGTCGGTGAAGCGTCTGACTCTTGATTTTGGCTCAGGTCATGATCTCACTGTTCCTGAGTCAGAGCCCCGCATGGGGCTCTGCACTGACAGGGCCGAGTCTGCTTGGGATTCTGCCTCCCCCTCTCTCTGTCCCTCCCCTGCTTGCTGTCTCTCTCTCTCAAAATAAATAAAAATAAACTTGTAAAAAAATTAAAAAAGAAAGAAGCAAATAAAATATATTATCCACACAGCAATGTAATGCAAGGAATCCTGGATCAGCAGTCAGAAAACTTGGACTCCAGGGTCAATAATGCCATCTGCTGGTTCTGTAGCTCTGTACATAAGCATTTCAGTATCAATTTCCTCTTCTACAAAATGGATCTTCTACTTTCTCTGCTATTACTTATGGTTTTACAACATGACGTGATGAAAGTAAAGGTCATTGTTTATGTTCAGTTAAAGCACCATGATTACTACTCTTGATCAGTATTATTTGCCACCCAAACCTTCTAAATTTAACTAGGGACAGTACAGTTATTTTACTAGGAGGGGCGGATTTCATTAATGCGTTTATTTGCTTTTTCTTAAAATAAGCATAATGCCATAAGCAGCTTGCCATCCACAAGTACGCATAATGCTTATGTTCGGAAACAGAAACGGCTTGTGTTCATTGCGCCGTGTTTCCCAACTTTAATTATGATTTAGATATAAAGTGTTTTGAGTATTTCTTACCAGGTTCTGGGAGGTCTAATTTGGCGCGCTTCAGTTCTACCATAGAAATCTGGAGTTGCTCTATTACAAAGTCATCTTCAAAGAAAAAATCCTTTGCCAGGGTCTCCTGAAGAAATTCTACAAGTTCTTCCATGGACAGTTTCATTAGGTGTTCTAAGAAAGAATGAGAGAACACGAATGCTGCATCAACAGCTGTTTCAGGTTGAGAAGATAATGCATTCTATTCTGGGGTTGTAGTTTTCAAAAAGGGCACAGCATACAGCTTATACATAGCGTTGTAAGAATCACTGAAACTCTGTAAGATAAAAATATTTTCTGGGGCACCTGGGTGGCTCAGTAAGTTAAGCATTTGGCTCCTGATTTTGGCTCAGGTAATGATCTCATGTTCATGAGATCAAGCCCTGCATCTGGCTCTGTGCTGACAGTGCAGTACCTGTTTGGGATTCTCTCTCTCCCTCCCTCTGTCCCTCCCCTTACTCACAGGCTCCCACACATGCTCTCTTTCTCTATAAACAAACAAACAAACAAACAAACAGACAGACAGACAAACAAACATTTTTCTTTTTCTGACATTAAAGCAGTCACAGAGAAAAGCAGGTACTCTGGGGAGACAGCAGGAGGTAAATTCTGCTAAATACCTTTTCGTTGGTTTATTTAAGACTACCCATACCTTAGACGTTAATATTAACCCAGAGCAAGTACTTGTTAGAGACACAGACCAACTAGGATGCCATGAGGGCTTTCTGTTTTATTGTTATGGAGCTCTACCTACCATACACAAACCCATTTCAAGTCTCTATTTTTACTATATCAGAATTTCCAAAAAATCTAGATGATTAATCTTATTTGTATTTCTACGTAAGAAACCAGTTTTGTTAAAAAAAAATTCAAATTTCAGATACAAAGTAGAAAGCAAAAATCAGCTAGGATCCCAAGAGCCACTGCCCTACAAGCAGATGTGTATACACATGTATCAATTTAAAAAACTGATCATACTTTTGAGTCCATTGGATATAAGTACTATATAATTAGTGTTGTAACACTGGACAGTTAGGTTATTACATTTTTTTTTTTACTATTTAAAACCACCGTGTGATAAACCTCCCATAATCCCATAACAATGTCTCTAAATATTATTAAGGAAATCAAGAAAAAAACAAGAACAAAATCTCAGGGGAGCTGTCACTGAATTCAGGTGCCCAGACACAGTTTTTGAAGTTTTCTGGTGAAGCCACTTCACATGAATCCTGGAGCTTCTGTCTTCCTAACTAATAAAAAACTATAAAGCAGCAGACACGTTTTTTCCAATAGCTATTTAGTCCAATGATAGGATAGGATATAAAGTAATTATTATGCTTCCAGTTTACTTGCCAAGGGTAAAGAAACTTCTCACTTGCCAAAACGAAGCAAGAGTCAAATAAATAAGAGGCGCCTGGGTGGCTCAGTTGGTTAAGCGTCTGACACCGGCTCAGGTCACGATTTAACAGTTCGTGAATTCAAGCCCCGTGTCAGGCTCTACGCTGACGGCGTGGAGCCTGGAGCCTGGAGCCTGCTTCGGATTCTCTATCTCCTTTTCTCTTTCTACCCCTCGCCTGCTTGTGCTCTCTCTCTCTCTCAAAAACACACACACATTAAAAAAAAAAAAAGTCATACAAATAAAACATAATTTAAGGTGGTGAACAGAGCTATGGAGAAATATAACATCATGTTTCTATTTTCTTGCTGTTTAATGAACATTAAACTAATACATATAAATTTTAATGAGAAGTATACTTTTGTTCCACATCTTAGTTCATGATCCAGAGAGAGAGAAAGGACACAGAGAGGAGGGGAGGGGAGGGGAGGGAATGAGACGGGGAGGGGTGGGTGGGGCAGGAGAGACTGATTTCCTGGGGCTTTCTGCCAGACCCTGAGTCTCGGGACACAGTTCTCTCAGCGCAGCAGTGTGCGAGCTGGAGGAGTGAGGTCTGGGTTTAAGGGAAAGGAACCACAGCGCTTCTGAACCCCTATCTTTCAGAGTAAACAATACGAACCTGATTTCGTTGGGACTTCTCATTTGTATCCACACTTTGGATAATCCGAAGGCATGTTTTTCAAGTAAGCAATCAAACAATTTTATATTCAAATACCTAACGTGTACTTAGAACAATGCCAAGCACAACAGGGGGAAAAAACTTACAAAACATGACCCCAAGTACTCACTTAGCTTATAGTTTAGGTGGGAGGCTGAACAGATGAATCTTTCAGAAATAACCTAAGAGGGTAGAAGGACCAAAACAGGTGAAACTATGCATGTTTAAGACCTAGGCTTGAGGCACTCTAGGAAGTTCTAAAGCTTCCAGTGACTCTCTTCTCTGCAGTCACAAGAGAAGTTACTACGAGGAGTTATAACTATAAAGGTTGAACAGAGGCTTAAAGATGAATAAGCTTCTTTATATCCATGAAGAAAACTCTCATTTCTCGATTTCTAAAGTAAGGCATAGCATGCCAAATTTATACAGCCCTTGAAACACTGCAACTGAAGACTTTTTAAAGCCTTGTTGCATGTGTGCAACTAGAGACAGTGACTGTACTTGCCCCAGAGACAATGTGGTCAAGTAGAGAGATAAGCAGAAGGTTCCCCATCTTTGGTCTACAGCTTAGAGTTGGAGGCTTTTTTCCTGGATGAAAGAAACAATGATGGAAAATGTCCTCTCTCTAGACCTTTGAACTAAGGGCCTGGTCTCTTTGGTCTCTCTCGTCTCTGATTACAAACCTGAGATTCAGAATGATGAAAGGAATAAGGGAACAAAACTTGGCTGGAATAATATTAATAGTGAAATCGGGACACTGTGTTCCACTGCTTCAGTGTGAAAATGAAACTGAAACAGAAAAACAAATCAAAGACCTCTGTAATGTAATCAGCTTCTAGTCATGTGACAGAACCAAGGAAAGCCAATTACCAACCAAACATGACTTCTTCATGAACTTTCAAGAAATGTTTTAATCCACCACAAAAAGAAAAGGAATTTGAAACTGGGTGGGGAATGAGAAATCAGAGTTAAATCAAGCCTTGATTTTCGTGAAATCCTTATACTTAAACATTTTCTTACTTTTGTGTAATTTTAAGATTGTATAAGACATAGCGGTAAGAACTCGTTCTCCTTCAAAGATGTAGATATCCCATATTCTGAGGTTTAGTGTAAAGGGAGTCTATAATTAAAAACAAAACAGAGATAAGATTAACAGCTCACCCCTCATCTGGTATTTATAATTTTATGATTGGGTTTTGTAAACAAATACTCACACGATCAAGGAAACATTGAAAAAACCATTTCATTGTGTAAAAACTTGTGTAGATTTCTTGAGAATCCTGAAAAAAACAAAGACTTCAAATTTCTGGATTGCAGCAAATGAAATATGACAATCTAATACTAAAAGTTAGGAAGGCTGTTGGGAGGTAGCTGTCAAAACTAAACATAAAACCGTTTCATTCCAAATCTTTTTCATGCTAGAGTATTTCTAGTTTTTTTCTCTTCTTGCTTCCTCTCTTTCTCCCTCAATTTCACTTTTGGAAATCACCTTAAGAATAAATCCTTCGCATACGGGATTGTAATACATTTTGATTCTCTAGAACACATTTTACCGTGAACTATCTCTGCTTCACTAACTCATCGTGTTTTATAGTAGAGTATATATATGGCTCACTAAGGATGTCTGTATGAGCCTTAAAGTAAAAAGCCTCCAAAGTTACAGAGAAATCATATATCTTTAAAAACTATATTATTTGTATATATCATCTGCAAAGAAGTGATTTGATTCTATGAGTTAGGGCTGTGATGGTTCATCAGTACTCAATTTCACAAATGTTGGGCGTTTGGGTGGCTCAAGTCAGTTGAGTGTCTGACTTTGGCTCAGGTCATGATCTCGCGGCTCATGAGTTCAAGGCCCGTGTCGGGCTCTGTGATGAAAGCTTGGAGCCTGGAGCCTGCTTCAGATTCTGGGTCTCCCTCTCTTTCTTCCCCTCCCCCACTCACACTCTGTCTCTCTCTCCTTCAAAAATAAACATAAACAACAATTAAATTTCACAAATCTCATGCTCTTCAAACACCTGGCAATGACAAGTGCATAGGAAAGGAACTGGACAACACTGCAAATCAATCAAGTAATTGGGACCAAAGGCTGCACTCAATTCCTCTAGCTTCATTCCTGGTATAAGTGGGTGTAAGTCAAAGTCATATCTACCTACCAAGTGTTGCTTAAGCTTGGATAGAAATTTATTCAGTATTTTTTCATGATGTTCTTGAAATCTCAAGAGTTTAGGAAAACCTTGAACAAAAAAGCCTAGAATACAAACATAAAAACAGTTTTTCATAAACAGTAACAACAAAAACCCTCTTTTAAAATACAACACATTGTTTTCATTTTTAACTGTCAGCAACAACAAAAATCCAGGAGTTAGTGAGATATTTGTCCTCCCCACCAAGGAAATAATCGTGTATGAGCTCTGGGTAATGAAACTTGTGGTCTAGTAGTTGTTTGCCAGAGATCTCTTATAACCTTGTAAAAATATAAAAGAGGCCAATATTTCTGAATTAAAAGGGAAACTTAGAAATTAAGAAAAGATGAAAAATGAACTGAAGCCATTTATCAGGATTATCTGTTCTCTTAAAGTATCTTAAAGCATATCTTAAATGTGCAAATTTTTTAAAATTTCTTTTTTTTAAATTTTACGTAAAATCAAGTTAGTTAACATATGGTGTAACAACGGTTTCAGGAGTAGAATTTAGTGATTCATCACTTACATACAACACCCAGTGCTCATCCCAACAAGTGCCTCATTACAGCCCCTCACCCACATAGCCCATCAACCACCCGATACCCCTCGAGGAACCCTTAGTTTGCTCTCTGGATTTAAGCATCCCTTGGGGTTTAAACGTACAAATTTTTTATAGGTTATTCTAGTCTTAAGGACTTATCATTTTATTTTACTGTCAATATCCTACATAACAAACATTACTTTTTTCAGTCTTACTCTAACAACTTCATTAATATTGTGCTTCCAAAGTTTTTATCATTTTTAATCCTTTCTGTAAGTGATATTTGACATCATCTAAGACATTCTGGCACTATATGATCAACATTCTATCTAACGTTGTAGTTCATCCCATCTGATTATACAATATAATCTGTAAGATTTCTAGGAAGTAACAAATCGTAAATGGTGAATTAGTACTGATTTTGTGTATTTATCTCATGGAACCCTACATGTATGTTTATTTACAAGTTTCCTTTCAGATATTCTACACAATGCATTAGAAAGGAAGTATCCTCAACAGATGCATCATTTCTCCCATTAGTTATTTCCAGTCTGGGCTTTCTGTAACTTTGAAGGACGTTAATAGCTGTGCTCTGTTTTTAAAAAAGAATCCAGAGGAAGGACCTTGTGTTATAGGAACGCTTGTTGCATATTCATGATACATAAGAGCTTCCTAATGCTACTAACATGTTTTATAAACTAAAGAAACTTTGTTTAGCTCTGTCTGCCAGACTTAGTTGATCTTAGAGTCCACCTTTTTTTTCCCCCCCAGAGAACATCTGTTTCCAAAAATTAAAACTGTGTTCCTCCAAGAACGCGAGACATGCTTTTGGGAAACACTGCTTTATAATCTTTGGGGAAGGACTATTTCTTAACTAATTTTCAGTTTTCTGAGGTATTTGTAAATATTTCCAGAGATAGAGATTCTATGCCTCCCATAGTAACATTTTCCAGGGAAATTAGGTCATAAAAAAAAAAAAAAAATCTATATCTGTGCCACTTTCCTGGTCAATTTGATAAGAATGGGAATTGGAAGAATTTCAAGAAAAGGTCTCATTTTGAAAAAGGCAATGCCCCTCAGTAATAAACACTAGCTCAAGGATGCTAAGATAGCTAACATTTCTTCACTTATTAGTGATATCCCGCATTTGGTGTTTTAAAATCTCATATTCTTCAGCCCTCACTTTATTCTATACATTTCTAAGTGACATCACTATCATACAGGATTTGCAAAGAACCGAGGCAACCTTTAGTTATAAAATTCCATCTGCAGACCTAGAAGCAAATATCTTTAAGTATAAACTTACCCACGATAATGACCTAAGCTGCACAATAAATGCAAACGTTAGGATAGTAAGAATGTTACTTTACAGATTAGACTGGTGACAACTGCTGAAAGTAAGCTATCGGGTATGTTTGAAAGAAAGGACTTCCCTGAACTTGGGCAGTCTTCCACGTGATTACATACTCCTGAGTATGCCTCTGCACATGCCTCTGCACTTCAGCACAGAGGAGCAACGCCAGTCAAAATAAAGATGGATAAGGGACAGTTGTTTCTCTTCTAGATGCCTTTTCAAATGACTGTGTGTTGGATGGCAGTTCAAAATGCTGTATCTTACCTCTTACTTTTGGAGTCTACTGATGGGATACAAAGTGTCCAGAAACAGTTATCAGCAGTAGAAGTAGTAATAGTAGTCGTTAAAAAAAAAAAAAAAAAATTCCCTAGGAAAACTGAGGGAGATGGCCGCATGCACACGCGTGCACACACACACACACCACAAAATACCTCCATAGAAACCACATGGTAAGAACGTGAGATTTAATAAGCTATAGTCATAATTCTGAAAATGTTAAAATATCACTTTCAACATGTGGCAGGTTCCTCACCACATCAAGCTTACTCACAAATGGAACTTAGATGATCCATTTCTTAGAGGGATTCATGTCAAAAATGTTTTTAATTTGGTATTATCATGGATGGCACTGGGAACATAATTTTGCATTATATGGGCAAATGGCACTTTTACTTCCAAGAGAAGTTGCAATCCAAACTCTCCAAAATCTCTTGTATATGCTTGGCAGATTTAGGAAAAAGGTTATTAAAAACAATCTTCTAACCTGAGAACCAAAAACTCATGCAAGTTTTGAGGTATTAAATAACAAAGTACCCGCAGCATGTCATCAGCAGCCTTTTACTGTAAAATGGAATCAATTTTATGGCTACAAGAAGCAAAGCACACATCTCACTGAAATGAGAACTGCGTGACAGTCTGAAAGTTCTGGTCAAAAGGCATCTTTTATTTCTCCCGGTAACACAGCTCTTCCTAAACTCCTCCAAACCTAAATTAGCTTCTTCTGACTGGGGGCAAGTGAGGAGAGAATTTCAGAATGCCAACAGTATACCTTGAGGCAAACACAACAGAGATAAACGTGAAAAGAAATGTTTAGCAAAGTTCAATAAAGAAGGAGGAAATAAGAAATGACTCACAAACACTAATCACCTGAACAAACTCCCAGACATTAATTTTTTGTCCTTAACCCTAACAAGCATTTCCCAAAGTTTGACTTTGTTTTAATTTACCTTTTTCTCCCTTCCCTGTTTATTGTTTTGTGTAAACTCTGGGGTTTTCTTACCATGCATGGCATGTTTGGGGCCTGAGAATAGTTTGACCAGGGCCCAGAAGGCATCTTCTTCATTCATATACATAAGGAGCAAAGCTGTGATCTGGCTCATCCCCTGACAGTATCCAACTTCCTGAAGACAAATGAGAACAAAGAAACTGGGGGTTTTAAGATCAAATCACATGGATATACACATATAAAAACCTGCCCTACAAAATAATCAGAAAATGCTTAAACACATTAAAGAATCGGCAATTCTACAGATAAAGACTACAATTTTTACAACACTGAACTATATGCTATAAAAGAATAAATTTGTATTCAAGAATGAATGTAGAAGTGTGGACAAAGTCTAAAGCTGCATGTATTTTTATTATCTCCTATTCAATACCATTATACCTTCTGTAAAGAGTGCTAGGTTTATTTTTCCTTTGTATGTATGATTCTCAGTTCAATACTCCCCCTCTTTGTTCAAATGCTGGCAAATTTCTCTCCTCCTACAGTTTCCAGATTGCTGTCTCTTTTCCTCTGGATTTCTAGGCCTTTATATAGACACATTTTGGGATACCCAACCAGTCTCTGTCCCTTCTCTGAGAATTGCCTACTCTCCCCATACTCCCTGCTTACGATGGGGCCTTAGGGCTTCATGTTTGTGCCACATGAACCAAAGCTGCTGGAGTAGAAGAGGTCACCTGACCCCAGGGGAACAGTTAATTGGCTGCACTGACTAATCCCATACTCTCTCCAGGAGATCTGTAATCAGATGGTGGAATGCAATTTGAAAGAATGGTCATGTCGACCATTCTGTGGGTGCTATTTTAGCCATGGGAAAAGTGAAAAGTAGGCAAAGAAAGGAATCTGGACAGAGACAGTGGGACAAACAGTTTACAGAGATAATCAGAGTTACCACATGGCCTCAGAGTGGAAAAGACAGAGAGTATAGCTCTTTTCTCAGTGAAGTCTTCTCACTCTCACTGTCCAGCTCCAAATTCCATGAGGCCCAACCACTGCTTCATTTCTATGAAATGGCCTTTAATAAACTCTTTAACTTGTCCTAGCTTGAACTTTCTCATAACTGAAACGCTTTACTATAATAGAAATTACACACTCAAGGTTCAAGGTTGTCCTCCTTAGAACCCAGTCAACAAGCATTTATTTAACATCCACATTAGGTTCAACACTAATTTATCTTTCCCCAAATTATTATCTTCCCCTGAGTTATAAATACGTTAAGAACAACATGTTCCATTACCAAAAAGTTTACTTTTAGCCTGCTCCTGGGCTTGGCAAGTAGGTCCATACCCTGAAAGGCAACCTCGGTCCCAGGGGTGGTGAGGAATGTTCAAGGGTCAAGCAAAAATTAATCTGCCCACTGACTCCCTAAACTTCTAGCCCTGCTCATTCTCAGCGCTACTGTGTAAAATAAAAACAAGACAAACAACATCACAAAACAACAAAACAATCCAGAGAAAGAGGGGAAAATGAGAGATTCACTGGCATGCGGTGGTTTTTCCCACTTCAAAGTGGCTCTGTTCTAAGACCCCAGGGTCACCAGAGGAGCCTTGAAAAGACCCACAGAGGCAGGGAGAGCCCCAAGAGTTCCTCCAGTTCCTCAGAATACAGCCCAAAGAGCTGTGGGTGGGTGTGCTCCAACTTACCGTGTTATAAATAGAATATGCAGCAAGAACATGGAATAGGGACTGTTGCCTAGAGAAAAGAGAATTTATATTAAACACAATTTACTTATTTCACCTATTTTTAAAAACACAAACTTAAACAAATAAACAGTTTGCCTCAAAACAGATAATCCAGACAAAATCACTGTTGTAATAAAGAAATGACCCCCAGCTCAAATGTGAACGATAATCTATACAGTCTAAATTCAAGGTTAGAGGACATTCATTCTGATAAAATTGACACCAAAAATCACAAAGGGCTTCACAATCTCTCAAACTTGTTGCCATCCTTCACTGAACTATTCTCACTACAAAATCAACCACATGGGAGCAGCCAGCTTCACACAACTATGGAGGCCTTGCGAAGCCTGTTACAGTGCCAGCTCAGTACAATACCGTGCAGGGCTGGGGCCACATCACGTGGGAAGCTGTATGTGCTCTCAATAAGCCCCCACTACATGGTGCTGTCTGTCCCACAGCCAGGAACTGGGTTCCAAGATTCAAGCGGCAGAAATGGGGATGGCTCAACCCACTATGATCCCTAGTAGTCCACTAGCAAAATGTTTGCTTCCCATCCCATCAGCCTTACACGCTGCTGGTCTAGGAGTGATCCCACTGAACTGGTAGTTGAGATTGCCACCCAGCCACTTTGGGCTCCTCAAGCCTCTGAGTCACCAGGCGAAGGAGGCTGACTGTACTGGTTGGAGGGGTTGATCCTGGTTACTAAGGAGAAACTGAGTTGCTACTACATAATGGATGTAAGGAAGACTATGTCCAGAACACAGGAGAATACTTAGGAGGTCTCTTAGTATAACCAAACCTTGCGATTGAAGTCAATGGAAAAATACAGCAATCTAATTCAGGCAGGACGGCTAATGGTCCAGAATTAACAGTTAGGTCATCCCACCAGGTAGAGAACCACTACCAGCTGAGGTATTTGCAGAGGACAAAGGGAATATGAAATGTGTAGTGGCACCCAGCCACCACCACGTGCCCAGCCACAGAAATGACGGTTATCACTGTTCTGAGCGTTTCTTATTTTGGCATGAATGTGTGTGTGTGTGTGTGTGTGTGTGTGTGTGTGTGTGTGTGTGTGTGTATACATAAATATATACATTTTAAAATATTTTTGTTTTCCTCCTTCCTTTTCCCTTTTCACCTAATGTATTAGCTATATTAGATATATTAATAATAATTAACTTTGTATCGCAGTATTTAGGTTTTAGAATATCAAAGCAGAAGAGTAACCATCACCGAAGACTTTGCATCCTCTTGTGGGGTAAGGACTAGCATAGTTTCAGTCCTAGGCAAAATCGCGTTAGGCAAAAGTATGGCCTTGTATTTATCTGTATTCGGAAACTGAGTCGACAAGGATACACGGTCACAGTCAGCTTTATGTGTCACCTTGGTTAGGCTACAACTCCCAGTTATTCAAAAGCTAACCTAGGTGTTATTGAAAGAAGGTATTTGGTAGATGCGATTACAATCTATAATCAGCTGACTTTAAGTAGGGGCAATTGTCCTAGATAGTCTGGCTGGGCCTGATTCAATCGGTTGAAAGGTTTTAAGAGCGATGTGAGGCTTCCCTGGAGCAGCTCTTTCTGTGGAAAGCAGCCCGGCTTGTGCTCACGAGTGCCAGCCTGTCCTTTCTGATGGCCTGCCTCCCCATCAGGGGACGTGCCTCGCCAGCCCCCGCTACTGTATAAACCAACTCCTCTCAATAAATCTCTGAATACACACCTCTCACCAGGTTTCTGTTTCTTTTGTTGAACTCTACCTGATCCTGAGGTCAACAAAACTATCCCTCTCGTTCATAAACGGTAGTACTCATTCATTCATCCATTCCTCTTTTTTTGTTTCAGCTATGCTTTGGGGTCAAATTTATAGGGATCTATCTGTCACTGACATGGTTCTCAAAAAGTAACACAATCTCAAATTTCTTTACTAAGATTGTAATAAAAGTAGCTACTGTATTTTTAACCCTTCTTGGATCATAAAATGATTCCTTACCAACTGTACGGCATCTACTACATCAAAGGTTAAAAAATTTCAGTTAACCTAGATCCTAAGTTTCATACAACACAGACCAAACGAGCTTAAGCTTTTAGGACATACATCAAAATTATAGTTCATATAAGACATTCTATTTACTCATGTTTTAAGTTAATGAAGACTTTAGTAAACACTATTTATAAATGCCATTTATATTTCAAACTTTACTTACTTAACACCATAACGGTCTCTAAACATAATATGGTCCCTAAATGTGCGGTTGACGTCAAGGTCTATTTGTCTGATGTCAGGTGAACAGCCCCGTGCTCTGTGCTTTAATTTCTGAAGAGAAAAAAGAGGGGAAGAAAGCATGTTTTTATGGAAATCAGTTGTTGAAAATAATTCTCATTAAAATAATAAATCAAAACATAATTCTCATTTAAAAGCTGTTTTCGTTTAGGAAGACCACGCCCATGGCTCACCAATGAAGCCCATGGCTCACCAACGAATATGAAAAGGCACACAATGAAGAGCGTCCCTCCCACCCATCCCCCCCACCCTCTCCCGACTCGGGTCTCCCTCACACCCATCCTCTCCTCTTCCCACCACCTTCTCTCATTCATCTTAACCATACAGATTTTAATTCTGAAGGAAGAACTTCTCCGAGTTTGCACTGCTCAGACTACGCAAAAGCACTTCACAGCTGGGCCACGCAGTCCATTATGAGTTCTTGTTGCTTTCCAGCACAGTGTTTTTGTTTTCCTTCAAGCTAATCACTGCCTTCTTTCTTGAGTTGCTTCATTTTCTGTTTGCTTGCTGCTAATCCAATCCCAAACTCACTCGAAGCCGCACTGATCTCCTCTGGTGCTGTTGCCGGGGAAAAGGTACTCTCCCATTTCCACTTCTTGCGGGTGTTCTGCCACAGCCTCCTGTCCAGCTCCAGCCTTGGGCTCCCGGACCTCAGGATGTGCTGCACAGCCGGGGTGTGGGGTGTCCCTTTCACCCTCAGCTGGGCCATCCTTCGCTTGGGTCCCCTGTTTCCTGGGTCTCACATCTTCTTTCTTGGTTTATTCCCTTGTCCTGGAGGGGCACATCCTCCAGTAGCTCCTGTGGAGGGTGTACGGAAGGTAAATTTTTTTGAAACTCTGAATGTCTGATAATTCTACCTCCTTACTTAACTGTCTGGCTGTTTTAGAATTCTAAGCTGGAAACTACTTCTGCTCAAAAGGCACTGCCTTTACTGTCTTCTAGAGCTTCCGGTGTTGCAACTCTAATTCTGGTTTCTTTGTATGAAATCTTTTTCTCTCTAGAAGCTTGTAAGCAATTTTCTCTCCACATTCTGAAACTTTACATTTCTGTGCTTGATTTGTATCTATTTTTATCCACGGGGTTGGGCACTTGACAGATCTTTTCAATCTTAACAACTCGGACTCCCATCTCTCAGTTCTGAGTAATTTCTTCAGTAACTCCTGTGTCGATTTCCTCAAACCTTCCTGCCGCATTCCCATTTTCTCTTTCTGGAACTCTTGCTATCACAGTGTGGGATCTCCTGGGCTGTCATTTAATCTTCTTATATTTTCTCTATTACTTTCCATCTCTTTGACTTTATCATCTTTCTGGAAAACTCCTTCAATTGTTATTCTCAAACTTCCCTAAAATCTTTCAGTTCTATTTTGATTTTTTGTAATTAATAACTCTCTGTTGTTCTCAAAGTTTCCTTTTAATAGCATCCTGTACTTGCTTTATGGATGTAACATCTATTTCAATCCCTCTGAAGATATCTGTGATGGGTTGTTTTTTTTTTTTAAGTTTTCTTCTTGCTGTATAGTCTGTTTCTTACAAGTTTTTTTTTCCATTTGTTCTCGTTTGTCTTTCATGTTAGCTCCTTTCCTCAAATGAACAGAGGTATTTCGTCGTCTGCTTCTATTTAAAAGTACAACACTAGAAGCTGATGGAAAGCTCTGTGTGCGGAGGTGGGGCTTCACCACCGTGTCCTCACTGTAGAGTGACGTGGCTGGGCAGCTTCACTGGGGGGTCCCCCTGAAGCCAGTACGTCTGGGTGTATTTTCTGGGGCTGGGCAGGTCCCCCAGAGAAGTGTCTTCTGGGCTCCTGCCGGGAAGCCAAGCACGTGGCTGCCAACGTTCAGGGAGTACAGGGGGAGAGGCTGGGACGCCCCCAGTGCAGGACATGTACTCTTCCGTGCCCTGGTCACAGCGGCCCCACCCTCCGCAACGTGTGTGTCCTCTCCAGTCCAGAGGCCTCTGGTTCACTCTCTCCAAACAGTAGACCTCAGCCTTGAGCCAGGGCTGCAGAGGGACCTCGGGGGTCTCACTGCTTCTGCCACCGGACTCTGAACCGCTTCCACTGTTTTCAGCTTCCCTTCCACTCCCAGAGGTACCTGGAGTTGGCAACTACCAAGACTTCTGGAGACTCTGAGATATAAATCAGGTTGCGTCTCCCATCTCCCACAGCCAGCCTAGGATTTCATTTTCCCGGGTCTGCTAAGTTTATTAAATGTTTGTCTGAATTCTGGTTTCCAAAAATTGGCAGCATTCTCTCTTCCATTTTCATATTCCTTGCGGGCTTGCTTTTTCAAAAACTGCTGTCAATTTAGTGGCATTTCAGGGAGGAAGGGAGCTACGTGAATATATTTAATCTCCCAAGTTTAACTAGATAAGAGATTAAAATTTATACTAATCTATACTTAACCACGCTTAAGTATAATTAAGCATCTACATACGCTATTATAACTGACTCATTTACCATGTACTGGTGTATATATCTATATCTATCTATATCTGTCTTAACTCCAACGAACACATATAAAAACACAACTGCTAATTCTCGACTTCAGCTAAAAGTAGAAAGAAGTAGGCTATCCGGAATATGAGTGTATGTGTTAAGTGTTTCATGACTATGTGTACTCTTGGGTTCTGAGGCAGGAGCTTGGAGAATGGCAGTTTCTGTAGCTTTTAAAATCATGATGAGTAACCATGGTCTACTTCAAAGTCCTAAATACAGAGGAAGATATTTACAGTACTGTATTAGAATCACATGACCACTAAAATGTTATTGTATACTATCACTGACAAAAGTTGATACCAAAATTTAGTTCAAAAATGATAATCTGTTCATATTTGTTCTTTAATTTTTTTTAAGGTAATGGGCAAGTAAAGAGGTTTCAATTATCATTCTACAGGCCTCCTGGCAAAAACTGAGAAGTCTAAAGACAGAAAGAAATGTTTGATAGGACATGATAAAATAGTTCAAAGGCAGAAAAACACCCAAATATGTCTGTAGTATTACTTTCTCTATAGGACAAGGAAATGCAACATAAAAAGGCCTCAAGACAGAAGCAAATCCCAGTTAAGTAGTAAAAAAAAGTAACGGGTCAGAAAGATGATGTCATTGCCTGTTTACACAAGAGTACAGAATACAGGAAATCAAGCATATTTCTTACCTCAGTGCAAGGAGGGAAAGCAGCTTCTTGGTTATCTCTGGGACTGGGCGGCTGAGACCCAGGAGTGTCAACAATAATACAAAACACACATTTCATTTCAAAGAAATCGGATCTAATGACCCTATAAACCTGAAGGTGGAAGAACGGCAGAAAGCATTTATGTGCAAACTCGGGATATCCCTGTGTGTTGGGCCAACAAGATTATGACGCCTGTAGGTGAGGCTGAGAAGGCCCTAGGTGAGGCAGTTAACCGCGACGGACTGAACCGCCGGCCGTGAGACCGATCACGGACACAAGAGAGGCGGATGACACTGAGGTGCAACTAAAAGAATAGGAGGAAGTGGTAGACAAGAGCGCCAGCTCAGGAGCCAGGGACCATCTCACCCACCTGAGAAAAATCTCAGCAGTTCGACTCCTAGTGAAGTTCCAACCTGAAGAGGGCAGTTCACACCATCTTTGGAGAAGGGAGAGTAGGAAGGAATGGGAAAGGAAGAAGATCAAGTAATGATGCCGGGAAAACTCAGAGTCAAAAGAGGAACTGATGGCAGTGTTCGAAAGGGATGGAAGTACTGACGGGCCAGTCATTTCCTCTGTGGTTGCTATCGTACAACTGGCACGTACTGAATGGATCTCTCGTGTGAACCAGTGCCCGGATCATTTTATGCCACAGAGAAAACATCTAAAAGCACTGAAAGCACCGTGCTGCTACCAGTACCTGTGCTGGGTCGAACAGGGCCCCCTCCCCAAATTCACATCTATCCAGAACCTGGAAATGTGACCTGATTTGGGGACTAGGGTCTTTGCAAATGTCATCAAGTTAAGATGAGACCATCCTGGATTAGGATGGACCCCAATTCCAGTACCTGGCGTCCTTATCAGGTGGGACACACAGATGTGCACAGGGAGAAGGCCACGTGAAGACGAGGCGGAGACGAGGGATGTGGCTGCGGGCCCAGGCGTGCCCGGGGGGCACCGGCAATCCCCGCAGCGAGGAGGGGGCAGGAAGGAGTGTCCCCGAGCCTGAAGAGAAACCCTGGGCCCACCAACACCCTGACGTCAGACTTCTCTCCTCCCGAAGTGAGACAGAAGACACTGCCGCTGTGCTGAGCCACTCAGTTTGTGGCACTCTGTGGCAGCCCAAGGAAACGAATGGAGCAGGCGAAGGAAGAGGAACTGTGTTCTCTCATTAACTCAACCAAAATTTAATGAGCACTACTACGTAGCCAGGCACACTGTTCTAGGGGCTGGGGTTACATTCTGTATGTTTTCTCAGACATCACTTTCAATACTGGCTCTAAAACTGTGGTACTAAAAGCAAATTATCTTATCAACAGGCTAAAATAATTTGAAACTCTAAAATCCTAAGACATAAACCCATAGTCCGGGTAGGGCCCAAATAGCAAATTTAAAAAATGTTTAAGACACACAAAATAAGTAACTCTTTAAAATTAACCATTTTTTTTTCTTTCATCTTGATAAAATTTTACACACACACACACACACACACACACACACACACACATTATATGAAAAAGAAAAGAAAGTATCAAGAGTATTCCAAAGCTCCCTTTATGATTGGTACTGGGTTTAAATTATAAATAATTTTTCTGTTAGCCATTGTATTCTACTTTAATTTATTCCATTTATTTACATTTTCTGAGGAATATATTTCAGAATGATTTTTAGGTATGTTTCCTATTCCTTTCAAACACTGATATAAAAGGTAGGTTTAGAAAGGGTATTGAAGGAATGACTAGACAAATTTAACACATTAGCTAGTTTAAGGGAAGTGTTACTCATCACGGAGTCAAAAGTTGGACTTTTTATTAATAAATAACAAAACTGGGAAATACCTACTAATCTTGGAGGCAAACTTTTTTCTCATGCCCAGAAGCAAACAGTCAAGCACACACAGGCAGCTGTTGAATAACGGTAGTCCCACAGCCGTCTTCCCACCATGTCCATGAGGGGGAACCGTAGATCTCTTTAGTGACACCACACTGCCAGAGGGCAGCTGCGATGAGGGGTTAGTCCGTTTTCCTCACGAATATGCCCCAACACTGATCATTTCAAGTACACGAAAAGCACTTGATACTGACCGACTGATATAGAAAATAACATGTTCTTAGAAAACTCAATGTACTGTAATTTTAATATAACTTCAAATGACATGAATATCTTACATCACCTTGAAAGCAAAAGGAAATGGGTTTTACTTTTCAATTTCAAAACAAGTTAGCTGTAGATACTCACACTATAAAGGTCTCTTGTCTCTTCTTTCATTTTAGGGATCTCCAGAAGTAGAGCCCAGACTTCACCTCTGAGCTGGAGTGGGATTCCTTTGTAAATTCTCCTATGAAACTTATTAAAAGAAACATAAATTGAAGGTTACAAATGACCAAATCTTAGATTGATCCCTCAAATCAAACTAATTAATATCTGTCAGTCCTTTGTTTTCAAAGTATCCATGACAAATGATACATTTTGACATGGCACACTTGGATCCTATCATCTCTCCTCTTTGGATAGTGATGGAGACATACACAGAAAGAAGTCACAAGTAAGAAGGTGGTAATATGACTAGTACATTTCAGTATTTTCATGCCATTACAAAGGCACCCCTCATACAAAATGAAAGCATAATCAGTGCTCTTTTTTAAGGTGTGAACACGATTTACACATTCCCTGTTGATATAATTAACTAGTTATGTACTTTCTTCCTTTTCCCCCATTCGTCTAAAAGGCTCCAAATAACAAAAAGGTCGCCTTGTCCCACAAGTGTTTTCATGGCGTGTAAATACTGGAACCCCCAATATCTTTTCCTGCAGCAACCCCTCTCTGGGGCTCTCCAGAATGTGTCAACATAACATATCCTGTTATCTTCGGCTAACTCCACCCTCAATTTTCAGTTCTCTCCCTGACTCCTGGCCTCCCTGTCTCTCCCTTCCAACCCACCACCCCCCCTCCCTGCCTCTCCCTTTCCCTCTCCTCTTTTCAATTTTGGTAGCTCTTCAGGAATACCTTGCCATCACCTTTGAACGAAATGAAGAATAAATCATCAGCTTCATCAACTCTTTGGGTCCTTGTACACTTCTATCACTCTACGAATCTTAAGACTGTATACACTTCTCCATCTTCTTGAGATTGTCTCTTTTTTTTCCTCAAGGCTACTTATTCAAAATAACATACAAATCTATTGTGGTCATTACAAAGTTGTGCATAATAAAACCTGAAACTTTAAAGTAAATGTCCAAACAAGGAAATGATTAAACAAATTGTGGCAGAAATCTTAAGGAGTAAGGTAAGAATAGGTACATAATTACCTTTACGATCAAAATAATCTATGTTAATAGTATGGCTAAGAAAATAAGATGTAAGTTCTAACTGAAATGCTGACAAGTTATGAAATAATAAGCAGAGTTTCAACTCCTACTACATACTACCTAGTTTTGGGAAACTAATGCTTTAGTAACAAAGTCATGATGTAGCTTTATGAAACCGATTGCATGGTTTAAAATGAGTAACACTGTAGAACTTTTATTGTGAAACAGCGAATGTTATGAAGTTGATTCATTAGGCAAATTCCGTATGTAATTTCAGCTTTGTTCTCCTGGTATGAACACACTACGCCTCAAATGTGAAATTTCAGCAGATAGTGACTAGAATCATCCATGTGCTAACTCACACAGTCACTCTAACTGCAAGCATATACATATGGAAAGATTTTGTGTAAACTAGACTCTGCTACTTGGAGCTTTCCCAGGTACTGAACATTAACCACCATTAACTGTAAACAGGGTGTGGTTTAAAAGAACAGTGAATTTAAGATTTACTTTCCTAAAGAAAGTGTGCCACCTACATTCATTCCAAAGCTGTAATATGTATTATTACACTTTTTAAAGGAGTACCACCCACTAAAAGTATTTTCAAATTATCTGCTACATTTGTGAAGATGCTGTACTGTAAGCATCAGGTATGAATATCAGAAGGTGTGGAAATTACTGCAAATGTGAAAAGGAAAATTTCAATAGTCAAGTGGAAGATGATGGCAGGTAAACAGTAACTTCGGTGGACTCGAATCTCCATTAGGCTGATGTTTTCAATGAATAAAAAAATAAGAGTTCCTACATGTATTTCTCAAACTACATGACCTGAAAAGACTTTAGACATTATTTTACTGTTTTCATTCAATTCTGTATTCAACAACTATATATAAATGTCCATTTTTCGTCTTACAGTAAATCTAAAATTAAAACAAAAAAGACAGCTTGATTTCTTCCTTTCAAGACAGATGGCTTTTCTCTCTTATTGTACTGATCACATTCTCCAGTATAATGCTAAACAGCAAGGGATGAGAGTAAATATCATGTCTTCTTACTGATCTTGGGGGAAAAAAATTTACTCTTTCACCATGACAGTCTGATGTCAGCAGCAGTTTTGTAGACGCCCTTGATCGTGTCAGAGAAGTTTCCTTGCATTCTGACTTAACTGAGAGTTTTTATCAGGAATGGATGTTTGATTTGTTAAATGCCTTTTCTACATCTATTCAGATGAAGTGTTTTTTCTTTTTTTTTAGTTTTTTAATATATGTTGAATTACTTGAACTGATGTTCAGATGCTAAACTAACTTTGTATTCCTCAGATAAACCCCATTTGGTCATGATTTGATGTGCTAAAAAAAAAAAAAAATCAAGGGATGATTATATCAAGAAGAAATAAGAGAGACACTTCAGGTTAGAAAGAAAAAAATTAATGATCCCAATGCTACTCCAGAATTAAAATGAAAAACGAGGCATAACTTTTACTGAGCATTTACTATGTCCAGGAAACTATTTTAAGTTATTTATAGATGTTTCTCCCATTTAATCACATCAACAACTGTTATTACCCCAATTTTCTAGGTGGTGATAGTGAATCACAAAGAAGATAAATAATATGCCCAAGACACACACAAGATATCACCGCCTTTTAGCAAAAGATAATGATTTTACATTTTATAAAAAACAAAGGCCATCTTTCCAAGACCACAATGCATGTAGCTAGTAGCCACCGTTCCGCTCAAGTGAATTTACTAAGATACATGGATCAGAAAATATTAAAGAAATCCAAGAGCAGAAAGCATTAAAATGATGATAGTGAAACTGTACTTAAAAGGTAAGCATAACATACAGAGTTCTCACTTCGCCATGTCATACACCTGAAACGAACCTAACATTGTATGTCAGCTACACTTCAATTAAAAAGCTCAAAAGAAATATAAAAAGGGATGCATCTGGAATTCAAGCTTTAGGAGATAATGAAGTAAAGCATGTAAACAAAGTCACATATATCAGGAAAAATTACATTATGAGACCCTAAAATAAATAAACTGTGCTTATTGTTTTTCAAATACTTGCACTGTTACATCACAGACTGACATTATGGCAACATATTTTCTTCATCACAAATTTTCAACTATCATAGAAATTTTGGAAATTTTGTAAAACAAAGTAGGAATTATATCAAGTACAACAGTTACTAATAAAATTTGCTTATTCTCCAGAACGGTAGCCCAGTTCACATTTGTTGAGAATCTTTTAACTGGCAAAGTAGTATCTCGTACTGGCTCTAACAGTCTGTAAAGGAGGCAAAGCAAGTGCATCTCCCCTTTAAATGCTGGGAGACCAGGGCCCAGAGAAATGGGTGCTGAGGTCAAAGAACTTCATCTTCTTACTCCTACTTCAGGCCACTTCCGGCAAATCACACTGCCTCGTAAGAGATCACAGCTTTCAATTAAGTAGTAGACTTCAGCACAAGGTGATAGCTGTGCGTTCCAATTCATAAATGAGTATCGTTCATTCTAAAAAGAAACTTTGTAGTGACTGCCTGCTTTGTGGCCAACACTCACTAGGTACTATGGCTATGAACGTGAAAAAGTTCCTCGGAACTCAGTGGGTAGCAGTGAAAATAATCATGTAAACAGATAATTATAGCATCAGCTGGCACTCCTTTATTATCGAATAAAGTCACATCTAGTACTTGCTACAGAGCTGTCACACCCTGATGGGAGATGTTGTGACAGAGACAGACTCAGAGGGGGCCAGGGTGGGAAAAGGAGAATGGTAGGCATGCAGGGGTGGTTAGTCGTCATGTCAAAGGGAAAACCAGAAAAAGTTTAGGAATAAAGGTGTTGAGGTGAGGGCAGTGAATCTGCTGTGGTGGTCACTTCTTATCGGTCCCGCAACAGTGGCTCTCATCTTGAGACTGTATCAGAGATACCGTAATGGAGGAAGGGAGGCATGAACTGTACATGACAGAGTTAGGAAGATCAATACTGAAGGACACACAGAGATGTGCCAGGAAGGGGAAATGTGGGTGGAGATGACGGGGAGGAGTATAATCAATCAAATAACAATAACAACTTTAATAATAAAAGTTACGCTACCATTTTCAGATTATTTATTAGGAGGCAGCATATGTGTTTCTATATCAACTTATTTCTTACAATATTATCACGTTCCTAAAGAGGGAGGTACTATTATCATCCCCGTTTCATGGATGAGAAAATTAAGGTGCAGAAAAGTAAAGTAACTAACTCTAAGTCCTAAAACTAATAAACTAATCAACTAAAGAACTGAAATTCAGTTAGTCCAACTTCAGAAACCACAGTTTTAACAACCACGATTTAGAGTGTCTATATGTTGGATGTAAACAACATTTTAATATTCCAATTTGAAAAGTACTACCTTTAAAACTGTTAGAAATTTATTTAATGGATATGATACATCAAACCTTAAAGAAAAAATAAAGTAAGGTTCCCTGAAATCTACTTTGCTTCCAGTATCTTTGTTTCCTTGCCAACACAATCAAGTAGGCTATTTCAGTCACACAAATCCTTTTAAAAATCCATCAACTGAAAAACAACCCATCAACTGACTTAACATGTTCAATACTTCTTTCTAACCTTAGTGGTTTGAAAATAGTGATGAATGTGCCAATCCACATCATCATGGCGGCCAGTGAGTCAACTTTTCAGCCCACCAAACATGGCTCAGTTTGGGGGACGTGCAAAACCGCAAGTGTATACCATGAAACCGAAGCTCACTCTGCTTGTCTCTTTACTGCCTCTCCATTTTCTTTCAGCTTCCCTGCTCCATTAGCGCCTTCATCTCTGCCTCCAGAGAGGCAGGAGTCCCTCAGGTCCGGATCTAAAAATGTTATTTGTTTTTCTTTTAAGTTTATTCACTGATTTTGAGAGGGACAGAGGGAGGGGTAGATAGAGGGAGAGAGAGAATCCGAAGCAGGTTCTATGCTGTCAGTGCGGCGCGATCCGTGATACCACGACCCGAGCTGAGATCAAGAGTCAAGCGCTTACACGACTGAGTCACCCAGGAGCCCCTGGATCTAAAACAGCTTTAAACCATACACAAGGCCCTACTGCATCTTATAACCGTGTTCTACTTCCTCTGACCTTTTGCTGACAAACACCAATAGGAAAAGCCAACATAGAAGATGATACAACAAATGAACCGTTGAGTCTGGACGTGGTATCTCCTGCTTGCGACTAACAAGCTGTGTGACCTTGAGGAATTTATTTATAAACTTTGTGCCTCCATTTTCCCATTGTACAATAAAATGCTAATGTAAGGTCCATTCAATTATTTGACTTTAAAAAAATAACAAGTGTATCTTTCGTAGGTACTCAGCTGTGACACAACTTAGACACAATTACATCACAACTAATTACATCGTAATGTCTCCACTTAACAGAGATAACTTTGGGGCACCTGGGTGGCTCAGTCGTCGTCCGACTCTTGATACGGGCTCAGGGCTGATCTTGCGGTTGTGGGATTGAGCCCCATGTCAGACTCCCTGCTCAGCTTGGGATTCTCTCTCTCTCTCACTCTCTCCCTCCCCTGCTCATGCTCACTTGCTCTCTCTCAAAACAAATAAACTTAAAAAAAAAAAAAAAAACAGAGATAACTGCATTCAGTAGACTATATTTTTAAAACCCAATACTATTTAACACTGGCGCAGTGAAAACGGAGAGACAGTGTTCACGCTGAGAACACACAAGCAACACAAACAACCTGAATGGAAAGTCTTCCATTAAAGCTTGGATTCTTAACAACTCCATCCAATATTCTCTATCACAACTGTATTTTTCCTTCAAGATATTTTTAGAAATTTCTTCGTATTACCATTACATAAGTAAGGAATCTGTGGAGAGAAAACGTATACCTCCTCTTGGAAGAGAAGAAAAATACGTGTTTTTTTTTTTTTTTTTTTTTTTTTGCCTCAGTACAATTTAAAACTAGGTATGAACTGAAAGCAGCGATTCTTTTAAGAAGGTACATTTTGTTTCACATCAAATTGGACCATATATATCATCAAATAGTTCCAGCATTATAGCTGTGGGAAAGGGCTTTAAAATTACACATCAAAGGAAACAGTTCTGTTAAAATCTCTCTTCCTGGGAACTACATTAGCCAGAGTTGCTGTCAGAATAATAGCCTAGTAGAATTGCTTATTTTTACACAGGCTTACATACTTTCATAGATACATGTATACTAAAGAAGAACATTAAGCCGTATAATTCTACAAATATTTTGCAGGACTGAATGGGAGATGAAAGGTAGGTGCCGTGTGTCAACATGTACCCTGTCATCACCACTTGAGCAATCTTTCCACAAGGACATGAGGTAAAGTAGGTGCCAACTTTGGGCCAGTATGAGCGACAGCATGATAAGGAACAAGGGCACAGATGTTATACCTCACATTCTACTCTAAACTGATTCCTCTCAGAAAACATCTTTGAGTTCCAACCTAATACTAAAGCAACAGTTAATAAAATCAACAATCCCAAAATGAACTTACACCTGATGAAAATAAAATAATAAAAGAGTCTAAGAGACTTTAAATAAGGGTATTTAGGATGCTCAAAAAGAAAAGGGACATTAGTCCTGTGAGATGCCCTATGACAAAAAGATTTCCACCATCTAATAAGTTTCACTCAATTTAAGGTCCCTCAAGGTGTGGTCCCCCTACCACATGTTATAATAAAGACTCTGAGGAGTCCTGTAATAAAGGACTTAACTTTGCTTAACTTTGGCTCGTTCTGATATTCCCAACTTTATTTAACCAGAGAGCCCTTTTCTCATTAAAAAACCAGAGAGCCCTTTTCTCTACCACCATGAATTTCACAGCTTCCCAATGCATAAAGACTTTTGTGAGGAGACTGGGGGTGATACTAAATAGATGTGTGTGTTGTTTTAATTGGTTTAAAACTTAGCACCAACCGTACAGGGCAAAAAGATTTCAGGGGAGATTTGCTAGAAGCTTTTGAAAAGGAGATTGCTCCTGCTTCAGGGAAAGCTTTGAGAGGCCAGCCCTCTTCCTGAGCAGTGTGACATGTGGATATGAAGCCTGGAACTACTGCAATGATTTTGATCACACAGGGGAGCCAACCTCAAGATAAAGCTGACAGTGCAGAAGTCAGAGAAGAGAGAGGGAAAGAAACTAAGTCATAGGCAACGCAATGGAGAGTCTGAAGCAAATCACTCCTGAAACCATCCTACCTCTACACTGTCCAGTACATTCTCTTAACTAGACATTCTGTTACAACATAAATACTCCTAATTTACTAAATTAAGTTATAGTGAAATTTTTAACAAGAATATGAATACTCCTATCATTTAAGAAAAGCTTTTATTAGGAAAATCCACATTCAATTTGTATAGTATCAGATAGAAATAACATTATTTTAATTACCTTTTCAGTGTTCTTATATTTTTCCCATCCTTTTAGCATTTTCAACCACTTAGTCGTTCTTTCAATTTCCAGTTGTTTTTGCTAAAATGAAATTGAAATCCAATGTTACTGTACTTACAAATTACCAAAAAAATTACAAGATAAAAAAAATGCTGCTTAACAATGACAAAAACTACCAAAAAAGTTAAACTCTTAGATAGCAAATATACTTTCTAACTCTAAGAAGTTAGATAATTGATTATAGTTGTAGCAATAGTATCCCATAGCTAAAGACAGGTAAAGAGAAAGGAACCGTTTAAATTTTCCAATGCTTTAAAATTAATTGCTGAAAATACTATGTATTCTACAAAACTAAACCAAAAGGACATTTTTAGTTACTTTGCAATATGTTTTATGCAGCCACAACAACAACTACAACAAAAAGACCTTCAAAATTCAATTCTCCTCTGTTACATTTTACTGAATTCTAACTAATGTTTTCAGTGACCAAGATGATTCTTTAAAGGAGAACCAGGTATTTATGTGTGGAGAGATTAACATATAACTAGCAATATGCTAGTGAAAAATTTGTCCAAAAGTAAGTAAAGTTGCTCCCCTGAAGGTCAGCGTCTGCTTGGGGCAACTGTCACGGACATGGGAGAGTGCTGTGACTTGTGTGACAACATAAGGTCAGAAAAGGTGACAGCAAGGTCACAATGGAAGGGGCAGTCAAATCCACCTAGGGATGTTAAAGAAGATAAGCCCTAAATGAAGAACTGAAACATTATTAGGATTTTTATCAAGCACAACGTGGGAATGAATATTCTAAGAAGCATGGATAGATGTAGCTCTGAGGTAATTCAGCCCGTGGTGCCTGACAGTAGTTCTAAAGAGCTAAAGAAAGAAGCATGAGGGGTGAGGCCGAAAACGTAGGCAGGGGTCTTAGATGTCACACCAAATTGGGATTTGGAGCAAAGCTGGGGGATGGGGAGGGTGGTACAGAAAATGCTTCTTCCTTCCTTCTCTGGTCTCCAGGAGAAGGGACGTTTCTTCCTAATTATTTGGGCCTGTTGTCCAACCTCTTATCAACTCCTAAGGTGGTAAAGTGACTTACGTGATTAGCAAATTTAGACAAAGAACTAGGCATGTACAGCTCATCCGTCCCTTTTCTTCAGAAGCCTGACACAAATGTGGAAGGCGCTTTTGTACCCCATCCTTTCAGACAGAGAAAAATACCCTCCTCAGCCAAAAAGTCTGTGGGGACCTCTTTGTGTAACCGGGTCAGACCGTCTCCTGCCGGGCTTCAGAGTCAGGGAGCCCACTGCTGCTGCGCACCTAACGTGCATTCTCCCCTAACGACTCCGCACCCCATGAAGGCAGACGTGTCTGCAGTCTCCCCAGCCCCCAGAACAGTGCCGGACACAGAGGAGGTCCCAAACTATTTCATTCTCACGAAAGGAATCCAAAGTAATCCTTTCTGGTGAGCTGAGATTCCGCCATTTTGTCAATTCTCCTCAATCCCCACATTTTCTTTTCTGGAGGCCTCTGTCAGTGTCATAGGTGGATGAAGCAAAAGCAAAGGAAAGGAAAGCCCATACGGGAAAGAAAACGGTTCCGAAGACATACTTTATGCTCTAAACGGTAAGCTTATGACAACCCTGTGAGGTAAGTATAATCGTCCCTGTTTTACAAATAAGGTACAGGGGGTTAAAGGACTTTCAAATTCCCCCATCTGGTAAAGTCAAGTTTGAAGAGAGGTCCAAAGCCGGGCAGCTTGGCTTCAGGACCTACACGCTTAGCCACCACATCTATGTCTCTTGCTTCCCACGTGTCCTCGGTTCAGGTAATTATAGTTTAGATGAAAGCAATGGCTCTTCCTGACGGTCTTCAGTGCAGTCTCACAGGCAGATGGCATATGCCCACCATCAATATTTTTAGATTTAAAAGAAGCATAAAATCCCAAAGAAAATCCTGATTTTGGGGAAAGATTCTCAATTTCTAAAAACGCAAATATTTTTAGAGAATTTTATTTTTAGGCATATTTTTAAAACCCTTTAATTACTTAACTCTTATTAGAAATTGTGATGGGTTGTTCATAATAAAAGATGATCACTCGTGAGCAAAACGTACTGTTATAATTCCCATTTTTCAAAAGACTGAGCATATTCTTCATTATATTATTAGTGATAAAATGTTACAGATGGTTCCAGAAATATGTTTAATTTTAAAGCTCAGTGGGGCACTGAAATCTAATTAATGTTTCTGCTAAATGTGACTTTAGAGAAGGCCAAGCTGTGAAAAATTAAGATTGATCGAAGTTTAGTATTTTTTTGTTCTCCGGCACTTCCTCCCCTGACTTCTTCAAACACAACCCCTTTCTCCACCAACAGGAAAACACCAAATAATTCAAGCCAACCCTAGAGTATAATAACATACACTTTGCCAGGAACAACCCTGCTGAGACCTAGCAGGTCTCTTGCTCTGTTTCATTTTTATGACTATGAATTATCAATGAATCACTTTAAGAAGTAGTTATTCTTTTTTTAAGGCATACCTTGTATTCTCATATTTATCATATATGTAATTTTAAATGCTACACACTAACACGGAAGGACAAAACACACAAACACAATTTTAAAAACCATTAAGTATGCTTTTCTTTCCCCTACAGGGGGGAAAAAAAGACACACCTTGGGAAAAGCTCCCATGCTGCAGGATTTAAAAATTATGTATTAGTAGTTCCATCTCGTTTAAATGTTAACTCCGTGATGCCATCAATTCAGCTACACCTGAGCTGAACGCAGTGAATGTCTTCCCCCCCACTCATGAATCTACAACTCGTGGATAAAATATACTCTATCGCCAAACATGCTACAACTAACTATTCCAGAACTTATTCTGAAATAAGAAGTAACTGAAACCACAGGTGACAGATGTGAACCTGAATGCTCCAGAAAAACAGGCTAACGAACACCATTCTTGCCGTGGACTCAGTAACACCAAGACAAACTAGACAGAATATAACATCAAGTGAGAATCTCGACCTAGAAGCTCAGCAGATACTCAATCTCAACATATCCCAAACTATTCCCTGACCACGCTATTCCCCTTCTCTTCTCCAACGTGAATTCACAGCATCACTACCTACTAAGCCTGTCAAACTAAAACCGTTCCCTTCCTTCCCACTCCCCAATCCACATTCTGCTGGTCCATCCATGTCTCTTGCTTCCATCATGTCTCCTGTCCTGGTTCAGCAATCCTAACTCCTAGATGAAGGCACTAACTCCTCACTGGTAGCTGGGGTGGTCTTCAACTCCACCTCCACCGCTACCACATCTTTTTAAATGCATCCCAGTTAAAAACCCCTCAATGGCTACCCACTATCTACAAATAAAGTTCAAACTTCTACATGGATGGCTCTTCACCACATGGCCCCGTTCACCTTCCAGTTTCACTCCCTGCTACTTGTATGATCTGGCCACTCTGAACTATTCGTCATTCCCAGCACCTAAGAGATTTTCATGACTCTTTAAGCAAAGGTTGCTATTTGTCTGCCTATGATGCTCTTCCCCAACATCATCTGGTAAAATATATCCGTTCAGTTAAATGTCAAAGGTCTGGAACCTTTCTCAAATGCCTTCATGGTCCAAGCAAAATTAACTGTTTCCTCAGCATTTTATGGCATGGACTGAGGACCCAGCTGGCCTGGGTTTAAATTTGAATTTTGCCCCTTCCTACCTGTTTCATTTGGGGCAAGTTTCTTAATCTCTCTGTATCTTAGTTGTCTTGTCTACAACGTAAGAATTATTAGGATTATTATAATACCAAACAGCTGTGTTTTAGTTGCCCTAAATGGCCAAATCATATCATTATTATTATTATTACCATAGAAACTCCTTGACAATAGGAACCATGTCATATATTCCTGTTCTAATTTCATCACCTAGAAGAGTGGTTGTTATATTTAAAGAGTTAAATATTTTTAAGTTAAACACAATTTATATACAGAAAAATGAGTGAATAGCACTGTGAAACAATTAATAGCATTCTACCAGAGGTAGAGGGGTATGAAAGAGAAAAAATATGAATGGGTGAACCAAGATCATAAATACTTCCGAAAGTAATTCAATCATTGTAATATAGAAATAACCAGAAATAAATCATAATAGTATCTCTTACATAATGGTAAAAACGGTTATCATTCCATCATGTTGGCAACACCTTTCAAAGTATCGCCAAAAGGCAGAACTACTGATATTAGAAGTCTACACAAAATTGCTACCGAAGCTCTGTTGACTTCATACACAGACATCTGACTTCTCCCAACTTTTATTCTGAAATATTTTGAGCACGCAAAAAGTTAGAACACTGCACCATGTATTTATACAGCTCACCCTTAAATGACATATGGGTTTGAACTGTGCGAGTCCACTTATATGTGGATTTTTTTCTGATACAGCATAGTACTCTAAATGTATTTTCTCTTTCTTACAATTTTCTTAACATCATTTTTTCTCCAGCTTACTTCATTGTAAGAATACAGTATCTAATACATATAGCATTCAAAATATGTTAATTGACTGTTCACGTTATCTGTAAGGCTTTTAGTCAATAGCAGGCTATTAGTAATTAAGATTAGGGGAACTCAAAAGTTCTATGTGGATTTTCGACTGCACGAGGGGTCAGCACCCCTGCCCCCACTGTATGGTCAATGGTCAACTGTAATCTGTGTGGTAGGCTTTGAGGGAGAGTGGACGTCCTGTTCCTTCACAATTCTATCCAGTGGTCTTATTACCCTCAAATAACCCCTGCCTGAACAGATTCTGATTCTGGTGGTTCTACAATGATGTGGAGGGTTTTTTTCTAGGACTCCTTCTCTATTATTGACACTTTTCTATTGAAAAATCTTTCTCTTCTAGCCCCTCTTCCCTTTGAAATAACACTATGGTATAAAGAACTATTTTTTTTTTCAAATGTTTATATATTTGTTTTGAGAGAGAGAACAAGAGTGTGGGGGAGGCACAGAGAGAGAGAGAGAGAGAGAGAGAGAGAATCCCAAGCAGGCTCTACACTGTCAGGGTAGAACCTGACGTGGGGCTCAAACTCATGAACTGTGAGGTCATGACCTGAGCCGAATATGGAATCGGAGGTTTAACTGACTAAGACACTCAGGCACCCCAAAGAAATATTTTATTCTATGTGTTATAATCCACTCTCATCATTATTCTTTTGAAGCTCAAACTGTCCCAAATTTGGCAGGACTGCCTCTTATCTGGTTGGAGATCTGCCCCTTCAAATGCATCCTTGAGACATGCCCTATCTGGCACAAGATAATCAGGTTCATTTTACTTTACACTTTTTCTACCCCAAACCTAGATCAGCCACTTCTTTAAGAAACAGTGGTTCTTTTTAATGGGGAATGGTTTTCAAAAGCTAAAAATCGGGTACTAGGTGAGCTCAACGTTGTAACTGCTAAAATCATATAGGAGACCCTAGTATAAGAAAATTATATTCCCCTGAGAACTTCAAAACGACATCTATCCAAAGGAAAATAACGCCGAAATCTTTAAGTCTACTACTAGCTCTCTATTACCTCACTGACTATGAAAACCATCCATGTTGTGCACTTTTCTTCCCATGAGCTGTTTTCAGAAAAGGACTAAACCTTTCGTTTGAAGTTTGCAATCTGATGCCCAGTTGTCTTAAGGTGATTAACATGATTAATAATCCTGACAGCAATGGCCCTACATATACATAATGCATGGACGGATATTAAATGGACTTCTCTTCTAGAATAAGAAATCTTGGAACTCTTCTGAAGTTCAAATCTTCAGATGCTTTTCTGTCTCTCCTATTTGAGTATTGGAATGGGTGACTGAGGATAGTGGACTGGAGTCCCACACACCTAGACCTCACCAGCAGAGGTCAGGAGAGGACAAGAAGTACAGGGAGGAAAGAGCCCTGTTTAGACAGAATAATGGCACTGAAAAGTCTATTGGTCATGTATTTTGAGAAAGATTTCACACCACATAAAATTAAGATACAGTTTTTAAAGATACGAATAGATTCCAATATTCCATAAGCTATTCAAAATGTCGCGTTACATAAAGAAACAGCTGAATTCGTGAAAATTCATAGCTTTACATATCCTTTTCTCCTTATTAAAAACATCAATAAGCTCGAAGAAACAATATAATCCATTATTAAGATTGTTCTCTGCCAAATAAATATAATAAGTGTGACTGTTTATTTGTTTAAATGCCTGTTCAGGGGAATCCAAAGCACTCTGCAAATATCAACACTAATTCTCTTAAGAGAGACTGCCTACTACTACCCCTGTTTTAAGCAGAGAACTGCTTCCTGTACAATAACACATGGGCAAAGCTGGAACTAAAACCATGATTACACGACTATGCATTAGTGTACAAGTCTCCCAAAGGGCAGTAAGTGCACACTTCGAGTGTATGCTTTGTAAAGATTAACACACACGTGCAGAATTCGGCATGGTACTGTTTCCACTGAGGTTGTTCGATGAAGCCATATGTGCACTATTGTTTAGTAGTTTCCTGGAAACTGCAGGGCTTGGCCATTAGGACTAGGCAGTCACTAAGAATACCTGAACTGAACTGAAACCAGAAAAACTGCGGGAAATTCTGATAAACTAAAAAGGTTACAGTCCCCGACTGCTCGTCTGCATGTGTCTGAAGTTCTCATTCCACGAAAAAGAAACCAAAAGTATAAAGGGCAGGTCATACAATATACTTGCCGTTTTATAGAAAACTCATACAAAAGGCAGAAGTGGAATCTCAATGAGCAGCCTCAGTATCCTTCCTCTCGCTTCATAAAAGATTGGCAGATGAATATAAAATTATGTCTTATGTTAAATTATTAAGGTATGCATAGATTTTTTTGAGTGACTTCCTATTAAACACTTTAAAGTAAATAACCAATTAATTATAAGTATAAATGCACTGGGTAGGTCTTTTATTGCATAGGCAAGACTCTGAAAAAATAAAAATGTAAAAACAACCTCCCTCAAGCATGCATCTTCCACTAGTTTCTGTCTTGTATTTCTTCTTTCGTTCGCTGCCACCTTTCTTGAATCATCTATATCACCAGTTCCCAGACTTGTGGACTTTCTGGACCAGAAAATTATAACAAAGAAAAAGAGAGGTGGGGGCACTGAAGGCAGAAGTCTATACCGAGTTACCAGATTTTATTCTGCCAATTATGGGTATCTTTTGTTAAATGATACCTTCCAATTCTTCTCTCCCTAATTTTTTAAATAAAGGCGACTGTAACATTCCAAGTGTTTAAGTCACCGTATTTAGTGTTATAAAGCAGCCATTACATTCATTTGATTATCCATTCAGCCACCACTTGCTCAGCCTAGACTATGTGCAATGCTCTGTGTTCTGGGGATACAGGACAAAGTAGATCCCCCCCCCCCCAAATTACATCCTGGAGAGCAAACACACACACACACACACACACACACACACACAGAAGTGAGTAACATATTTATAGAATGTGAAATAGTGTTAAGTGTTAAGGAGAAAAATAAAGGAAGGAGGGGGATAATTAGGATGTGGTGGGGGGAGGGAGTTTGCAATTTTAGGTATCATGCCAGGGAAGGTCTTATTCTGAAGGTGAAGGTGACATTTGAGTAAATAGGAAAGGAAACGGAATGGGTCCTATAGCTATGGGGACGAAGGGGGGAAAGCACCCCAGGAGAGGAAGCAGCCAAAGAAGGAATATGGCAGGCGCGCTCTGGATCCATGAAGGAGCACAGTGAGTAAAGAAGAGAAGGCACTGAAATGAAACAAGAGACTTAACAGAAACAAGGTCATAAAGGGCAATGAAGGTCACTCTGAGGACTTATCCTTTTACTGTGAATACAGCTGAAAGCCAAAACGATGTTCCAATCAGAGTGTCACAATCTTACGTGACAGGCTCAATCTATCTCTTTCGGTGAGCAGAAAGACTGTGGGGAGAGAGGGGTACAACAGCAGAAGCAGGAAGACAGAAAGCTCCAGAAGAGACATTAACAGTGGACAGGGGGGCAAAAGTGGTGATGATAAGTCATCAGATTCTGAATCCATTTTGAAGGCAGAGCTCATAGGATTGCTGACAGACGAAATGTGGGGTATGAACGAAAGTCAAAGATAACTTACAAGTTTTAGCTGAACAACTAGAAGAGTAGAGTTCCCATTTACTGACAAGGGGAAGTCTGTTGACAGAATGGATTTAAAGAGAATAACAGAAGCTCCAGTTTGGACATTCATTAGACACCTAAGTGTAGACATTTAAATGAATGTACCAGGGTACACAAGCCTGGGATTTGGGGAGCCAAGTCATCAACACACAGTTGGCATTTAGAGCCAAAGACAAGATGAGATGACCAAGGAAAAAATACGGATAGGAAAGAGAAGTTCAAGGCCTCGCTCTGGGGCACATCAAAGTACAGAGATCAAGGAGATGAGAAGGTACAAGCAGAGAAACTTTGAAAGAGCAGCCAGTGAGGAAAGAACACGCGGAACGCATGAGGGTTGGAGGGCCAGGAAGAGAGAACGTGTAGGAAGGAGGCGGCAGCCTACCGCTTCAAACACACGCTGCAGGCAGACCAAGAGTCAGACTGGGAACTGACGGCTGCATCACAGCATAAAGGGAATTAGGGAACTTAATACAGGCCAGAAGGAGGTGGGGATAAGGGGAAAAGCGAAAAATCTGATTGGAATGGATGCAAGAAGGAAATGCAGGAAAGAAATGGAGAAGAAAGAGTAGAGACACCTCTTTCAAGAAGCGTTGCTCTAAGAGCAAAAGAGAATCAGGGCAGTTCTGGAGGTTCTGAGGAGGAAATGGGGCAAAAGAAGATTGGTGGTCTTCAAATGTATGGCCAACTAATCTTTGACAAAGCAGGAAAGAATATCCAGTGGAAAAAAGTCAGTCTCTTTAACAAATGGTGCTGAGAGAACAGGACAGCAACATGCAGAAGGATGAAACTAGACCACTTTCTTACTCCCAGTCACAAAGATAAACTCAAAATGGATGAAGGACCTGAATGTGAGACAGGAAACCATCAAAACCCTAAAGGAGAAAGCAGGAAAAAACCTCTCTGACCTCAGGCGCAGCAATTTCTTACTTGACACATCTCCAAAGGCAAGGGAATTAAAAGCAAAAATGAACTATTGAACCCTCATCAAGATAAAAAGCTTCTGCACTGCAAAGGAAACAATCAACAAAATTAAAAGGTAACCGATGGAATGGGAAAAGATATTTGCAAATGACATATCAGATAAAAGGCTAGTATCCAAAATCTATAAAGAGCTCACCAAACTCCACACCCGAAAAACAAATAACCCAGTGAAGAAATGGGCAGAAAACATGAATAGACACTTCTCTAAAGAAGACATCCGGATGGCCAACAGGCACATGAAAAGATGCTCAACGTCGCTCCTCATCAGGGAAACACAAATCAAAACCACACTCAGATACCACCTCACGTCAGTCAGAGTGGCCATAATGAACAAATCAGGAGACTATAGATGCTGGCGAGGATGTGGAGAAACAGGAATCCTCTTGCACTGTTGGTGGGAATGCAAACTGGTGCAGCCGCTCTGGAAAACAGTGTGGAGGTTCCTCAAAAAATTAAAAACAGATCTACCTTATGACCCAGGAATAGCACTGCTAGGAATTTACCCAAGGGATACAGGAGTGCTGATGCATAGGAGCACTTGTACCCCAATGTTGATAGCAGCACTTTCAACAATAGCCAAATTATGGAAAGAGCCTAAATGTCCATCAACTGATGAACGGATAAAGAAATTGTGGTTTATACGTACAACGGAATACTACTTGGCAATGAGAAAGAATGAAATCTGGCCATTTGTAGCAACGTGGATGGAAATGGAGAGTATTATGCTAAGTAAAATAAGTCAGGCAGAGAAAGACAGATACCATGTTTTCACTCATATGTGGATCCTGAGAAACTCAAACAGAAGACCACGGGGGAGGGGAAGGGGGGGGGAAGTTACAGAGAGGGAAGGAGGCAAACCATAAGAGACTCTTAAATACTGAGAATAAACTGAGGGTTGCTGAGGGTTGGGGGGAGGGGAAAGTGGGTGATGGGTACTGAGGAGGGCACCTGTTGGGATGAGCACTGGGTGTTGTATGGAAACCAATTTGACAATAAATTTCATATATAAAAAAAAATAAAGAAAAAGAAGATTGGTGGTCTTGTTGTTGTTTTCTGAGAGAGATAATACATTTTACATTGATGGGAAACATCAAGCAGAAAGAGAATGAATTCAGGTGGGAGAGGGAAGAAGAGACTGAGTGATGTCCCTGAACAAGCAACAGTGATCAGAGCCCGTAAGCATAGATGAAAACAGGTAGGTAGGTAGGCATGGTTATGGGCGTTTGTGGAAGTTCTTCTCTGATTGCTTCTATTTTCTTGTAAGAAGTAAGAACATGAACTGAGAGCATGGATGAGGTACTGGAAATCTAAGCAGGAAAGAATGTTCCAGTGGCTAAAATGGAGCAAAAATTCACTAGGAACAGCATGATCTCTAGGCAGCATTAACGTTCGACTGAAGTTTGTGATCATGACTTTAAAGTGAAACCAGTCAGCATGGTTGTGAGTCTTTTCCCAGTTACACTGAGCCAGACAGGAGCAGGCACTGCAGAGGCAAAAAGCTGGCCTCAACGTGGCCTGGAGTTTAGTCCAGAGGAAGCAAGAGAGGCAAGGAGGGGAAAGGTATGTGCGAGTGACTGTAGTGACCTAGAGTAGGATTTCAGCTGGGAAGAGAGGGGAATGAAGACAAGAGTATGGTGAGAGATAATGTCACAGTGGTTCTAGCAGTGGACTCCAAGGATCAGTGAAGTCAGGACACTAGACAAGAGAGTGGGAACAAGCCCTCAGGTTCCCTTTTCAAGGTGGACTGAGAGAAGTCATCAATAATCTCCTATCTATTGTCTCACTTGACCTTCCTCTAGTCATTGGATGGACAGTGAGTGTCTCAAAGCAGAAACTATGTCTTATGTGACCCTAGTATTCTAGGCAGTACCTACCCCAGGGCTTGATACACAGTTGCTACTCAATAACGTATCTACTAAGAAACTCATTTGCTAAAACATCAAGGTTATGGTACTGGGAGAGAATGAGGCAGTCACATGACAATTCAACTGCAGGAAGTACCTCTAATGATCTTCATATATATCAATGGCAATTTTGTCTACATCTTAAAGGTATGCTTCATTTTTTTTCAGAATTTTTTGATTTTAGAGAGATTTTCTAAAGTATTTTTCAAATTCTCATTACAATATTTTTACCTCTATTATCTGAAACCCAGCCTCCTTCCCACATCAAACATACACAAACTGAAGATAATCCCAATAAATAGCCTGCCTTTCATTCTGCAATTCACTTTTTGGTACAGAAAAAAACAGAGAAGGGGAGGGAACATCTGATGAACCTTAAAACACTGAATCTTGGGGCACCTGGGTGGCTCAGTCGGTCAAGTGTCGACTTCAGCTCAGGTCATGATCTCACAATTTGTGGGGTCAAGCCCCATGTCGGGCTCTGTACTGACAGTTCAGAGCCTGAAGCCTGCTTTGGATTCTGTGCCTCCTCCCCCCCCACCCCTCCCCCTGCTCGCTCTCTCTCTCTCTCTCTCAAAAATAAATAGATAGTAAAAAATTTAAAAAGAAAAAAACCACTCAATCTCTAGTTCTCATGCACATGCACCTATGGAACCAACTCCCTAGCCAACCAAGTACAATGAAGAAAGGCAGAAACACTAAGCTTAAAAACAGTGACAGGTTTACTATACATAAGATTTCTCTAAGTCCTTAAAAGCTAAAAGACTTACTTGAATAAGGCAAAGTTTTGTTGTTGTTGTTTGTAGGAAATTTGATTACAGCCTCATGGAACAGTTCTGAAACAAAAAACTATGGGTCTAGAATGGTGCTTTATTAGCCAAAGAGTGCCTGAGAATCGCTTCAGAAGCTTTCCGCAGATGCCCTGAGTTCCTGCCCAGAGAGTCTGACCTAACAGACAGAAGAAGGTCCCAGCAACCGTGCTCTGAAAGGGCTCTGCATTCAAAGCATGAATGAGAAGTGGACTGAGTCCTAGACTGAGAGCTAACTGTCTAGCATACAAGTCTCTGATGACTGCTACCTTTCTTTTTTTCTCAACTATCTATCAGAAGTTCCAAAAACCTCCTAAAATTATTTCACCATTAATTACTTCCTTACTGTGGTATACTCTGGGTCAAACTCGAACAATGCCTGTACCATTTACATATAAGCCGGCACTCAAAATCACAGAGGTGGTGGATTTTATCCCTCTGATAAACATAACTCACTAGAAACGATAAATAAATGTGGAGCTGGACTCACCCGTTCCATAGCCGCATTATGATATGGGAGCTCCTCCTCGCTGCAAAGGAAGAACAGTATATGTGAAATAGTGGAGATCACAGTAGCTTTTTATTTATTTATTTTTTAAGCTTATTTGAGAGAGAGAGAGAGAGAGAGAGAGCGAGCAAGAGAGAGAGTGCTTGCACGGGTGAGCGGGGGGGGGGGGGGGGGGGGCGGGGGCAGAGAGAGAGGCAAAGAGAGAATTCCAAGCAGTTTCCATGCTGTTACTGCAGAGCCTGATGTGGGGTTTGAACCCATGAACTGTGAGATCGTGAACTAAGCTGAAATCAAATTGGACACTTACCCAACTGAGCCACCCAGGACCCTCCACAGTGAACTTTTTAAAAATTATATACCTACAGGTATCTATGATATACGACCATTTATCTGTCATCACAAGAACGGATCAAACTACATAAGCTTCCACTCTACCAAATTCAATATAAAACAACTGGCTATTTTGTAACCACAATGGCCCCTCTCTTTAAATCTCTAGACGTACACTGTCCAAGACAGTCATTTCTAGCCACATGTAGCTATTTAATCTTAAATGTTAAATTCAGCCACAGTACAAGTGCAAGACAGTCATGTTGACAGAGGCTACTGTTTTGAATAGTGTGTATATAGGAAGAATGGTCTTAAAATTGCCAAAAAGTCCTACTGGACAACACTGCTGTAGACAGGAGGGCAGGAACCTTCTTCTGTGAAGGTAACCATTTAAACGGCAAATATATTAGGCTTTGCAGACCATACAGTCTTTTTCATGACTATTAAACTCTGGTGCTGTAACGTGCGAGCAGACATAGACAATATGAAGACGGCATGCAGTTTTAGTCCCGCAAAATGTTTACAGAAACAGGTAGTGAGCTGAAGGTGACCCCCTACTCTATACCATCTCCTCAACTCTCTGGTTCAAACCATGGCCTATAACAAATGATTGGCAAAAAAAAAAAAAAAAAAAATGGTATAAGGAAACAAAACTACCTCCGATAGATTGATGAATTAAAAAGAAAAACCTAGGGGCACCTGGGCGGCTCAGTCGGTCAAGTGTCCGACTTCAGCTCAGGTCATGATCTCACAGTTTGAGGGTTCCAGCCCTGCGTTGGGCTCTGTGCTGATAGCTCAGAGCCTGGAGCCTGCTTCGGATTCTGTGTCTCCATCTTTCTCTGACCCTCCCCCGCTCGCACTTTGTCTCCCTCTACCAAAATAAAGAAGCATTAAAAAAAAAAAAATTAAATGAAAAGAAAAATCTAACTCTATAAATCAGGAAAGCTTCACTTGTCAAAACTTCAATGGGGATGAGATTTTTAAATGTACAACAAAAGATCAAATTCACTTTTCTGATACTGTAATTCTGTGATACCACCCCTAACCTAAAACATGCTAAGACTCTTGTATTAACTGCCCAAAGTATAAAGACAATGCACTGTCTATAACAAAGTTATGTGCTTTCAATTGCTACCTCAGCAGTATTGATGTCTTGGCAACGATACATAGATTCTTGTCTTCATTTCTCTTGAACCACAAAATCCCATTTTTAAGAGCGCAACACATTAGTATTCAAGAGTCTAGTATTTCCAAAGGCAGGCTTGCTACTCTGAAGAGTCCTTAGGTGAACCACAAACCAATATGTAGCAATGGAACTGACGAAAAGTGTAATAGCTGAAACAGGTGGTAGAGAGACAGTCCAAACCCCTCATTTCAGAGATAAGAAAACCAGCATTTTCACTAAGTCACAGTCACTCAGCCTAATACAGAGATACTCAAAACTATCGAACCCTGTGGTTCAAACGAAGATGGACAAGACCTTCAGATTATGCAGGAGAAGATGAGGAAGAGGCTGAGAAACCAACTCTCGAGAAAAGAAAAAACACCTCTGAGGATTTAATAGAAAAGTCTTTTTTTAAAAAAGTGTCAAGTGTCCACACCTTGGGTTTTTTTATGTCTTCCATTGTGCTCACAGTCTACACGTCCCTGATCCCTGCAGCCATTGAGGTATGAATGGCACAGCATGTAACTTCTGGTTTAAAAGCGCATCCATCCGTTCCTCAACTGTTGGCAGAAAAGGGCTTATCAACGCCGCTGGAATCTACTTCTTAGGTGAAGGGGTCAGCAGAGATGTTCCGAAAGCACAGGAACGTCTGGCACCCTTTGAGCACACCACGACAGGTGTTTCTGGAGCGAGCGGGCTGCCCTGGGCAACAGCAGTTTCTCGTGCAGCTGATGTGAGCAGATCCTGGTAACTGCCTATTTGAACCTTCCTGACTGCAAATGAAGTGCCAACTCCGACTGCCTACCAAAGGACGAGTTCTCTGAAGGTGCCGGGTACATTTCTGTGGCGTTCTTCTATTTACTAAACAAGACCCACATATTTTGCTGTGCCTATTCTAAACACTGAATCAGAACCAAGTTTTGTATTTATCTGCAGAATGGTGTGGACCATGTATGGGCTCAGGCTACATGGCCTATGTTGGGCAGGTCCTACAGAATGCACTGGTGAAATTCAAGATGAGACAGGACTGCCCTCAGCATCCCACTCCATCTTAACATCAAACCATACTACTGAAACCCCTGGGACAGAGACATGCAGGAATGAATGTGTGTGTGTGTGTGTGTGTGTGTGTGTGTGTGTGTGTGTAAGTATATGTATATATACACACGGATATACACACACGTATATATAATCCAAATATATATATACACACACGCATGTGGATATATACACATATATATATTTGGATATATACATATATATTTGGATTATATATATATGTGGATATAAATACATGTATATATATATTTGGATATATATACGTATATATATACATTTGGATATATATACATATATCCAAAGTAAGTCTTAGGCAAACTCCAAAAGTAGACACACTTGGTCTAGGATCTCCCTCCACCTCAATGTTTTACATTGTTTCCTTTTGCCCTGTCACAACCCCACCAGGATCTGATTGTCTATGCAGCACCTCCATCATATCCCCAAATAGTTATTGAACTCCTACTAACCAAGCCTTTATTTATATGCATTTTTAAAATTTATTCCTTAAATTTTTTGTTTGAGACATAACTGACCATAACATTACACTAGTTTTAGGTGTACAACATAGTGATTTTTTTTAATTTTCTTTTTTTAATGTTTATTTTTGAGAACAAGAGAGACAGACCCAAGTAGGAAAAGGGCAGAAGAGAGTGGGAGACACAGAATCTGAAGCCAGCTCCAGGGTCTGAGTTGTAAGCACAGAGGCTGATGCGGGGCTCGAACTCATGCACAACAATTTGACATATGCATATATTACAAAATGATTACTATATTAAGTTAACATCTATCACCACACACGGTTACAAGTTTTTGGCTTTCTTCCTTGTGATGAAAACTTTTAAGATCTACTCCCTTAGCAATTCTAAAATATACAAATATTAACTATCATCACCATGCTGTGCACTACATTCCCAGGACTTAACTACCTTATAACTGGAAATTTGTACCTTTCGATCACATTCACTCATTTGCCTACCTCCCACAGCCACCATCCCCCATCTGGCCTCTGGCAACCACCAACCTGTTCTCTGTATTTGTAAGTTCATTTGTTTGTTGCTTGTTTGTTTCAAATTCCACATATAAATGATAACATACAGTATTTGTCTTTCTCGATCTGATTTATTTCACTTAATGTCCTCAAGGTCCATCCATGTCATCATAAATGATAAAATTCCATTCTTTTTTGTGGCTGAATAATATGCCTGTGTGTGTGTGTGTGTGTGTGTGTGTGTGTGTGTGTGTACACACATTTTCTTTATCCATTCATCTATCAATGAACACTAAGGTTGTTTCCATGTTTTGGCTATTGCAAATAATGTTTCAGTGAACACAGGAAACAAAAATCCTTTTGAGACTGTGATTTCCCTTTGGATAAATACCCAGAAGTAGAATTGGTGGATCACACTGTAGTTCTATTTTTAATTTTTTGAGGAACCTCCCTACTGTTTTCCACAGTAGCCGCACCAATTTACGTTCCTACCAGCAGTACACAAGGGTCCCTTTTTTTCCACATCCTTGCCAACACTTGTTACTTCTTGTCTTTTTGATAATAGCTATTCTAACTGAGGTGTGAGGTGTGAGGTGTGAGGTGATATCTCATTATCTCATTGTGATTTTAATTTGCATTTCCTTGATGATTGGTGATGTTAACCATCTTTTCATGCACCTGTTAGCCATCTGTATGTCTTCTTTGGGAAGATGTCTATTCAGGGTCTTTGACCATTATTTAATTTGACTGTGTTTTGATACTTAGTTGTAGGAGTTCTTTATATATTTTGGATATTAACCCCTTATCAGATACCTAATTTGAAAATACTTTCTCCCATTTGGTGCATTGCCTTTTTTTAAATTTTTTTTTTTAAGGTTTATTTATTTTTGACAGAGAGAGAGACAGACCATGAGCGGTGGAGGGGCAGACAGAGAGGGAGACACAGAATCCGAAGCAGGCGCCAGGCTCCGAGCTGTCAGCACAGAGCCCAACGCGGGGTTCGAACTCACCAACCGCAAGATCACGACCTGAGCCAAAGTCGGACGCTCAACCGACTGAGCTTCCCAGGCGTCCCAGGTGCGCTGCCTTTTTATATGCTGTACAAAAGCTTTTTGGTGTGATGTAGTCCCATTTGTTTATTTTTGCTTTTGTTGCCTCTGCTATTTGTATCAGATCCACAAAATCACAGCCAAAACCAATGTCAAGGAGCTTTGTGCCTATGTTTTCTTCTAGAAGCTTTATGGTTTCAGGTCTTACATTCAAGCCTTTAATCCACTCATTATGCTGCCTGTGGCTGCCCAGTGCCCCCACTGCCACTTATTAAAGAAATTGTCCTTTCCCTACTGTAGTAAATTAAATGACCATACACGCGTAGGTTTCTTTCTGGACTCTCATGTCTGTTCCAATGCTCTATGTCTCTATTTTTGTGGCTATACCATAATGTTTTGACTACTAGAGCTTTGTAATATACTTTGAAATCATGAAGTGTGATGCCTCCAGCTTTGCTCTTCTTTCTCAAGACTGCTTTAGCTATTTCGGTCTTTTGTGGCTCCATACACGTTTTAGGATTGTCCATGTACTATTTCTGTGAAACATGCCACTGGAATTTTGATAGACAGTATACTGAATCTGTAGATAGCTTTGGTTAGTATGGATATTTCAACAAAATTAATTCTTCCAATCCATGAGTACGGAATTTCTTTCCATTTATTTGTGTCATCTTCCATTTCTTTCATCAACATCTTAGAGTTTTCAGAGTGTAATTCTTTTTCTCCTTGGTTAAACTGATTCCTAGATCTTCTATCTTATTTTTTTATGCACTTATAAACAGGATTATTTTCTTCTCTTTTTGATAGTTTTTACTAGTATATAAAAACTAGTTGCATTTGCATTCATCTGGCACTCATATATAAAAATGCAACTAGGGGTGCCTGGGTGGCTCAGTCGGTTAAGTGGCCGACTTCGACTTCAGGTCATGATCTCTCGGTCCATGAGTTCGAGCCCCGCGTCGGGCTCTGCGCTGACAGCTCAGAGCCTGGAGCCTGTTTCAGATTCTGTGTCTCCCTGTCTCTGACCCTCCCCTGTTCATGCTCTGTCTCTCCCTGTCTCAAAAATAAATAAAACGTTAAAAAAAATTTTTTTTAAATAAAAATAAAAATGCAACTAATTTATATATTGATTTTGTATCCTGCAACTTTACTGAATTCACTTATCAGTTTCAACAATTCTTTGGTGGAGTCTCAGGTTTTCTATATATAAGATCCTATCATCTGCAAAAAGAGATAGCTTTACTTCTTCTGTTCCAGGTTGGATGCCTTTTATTTCTCTTTCTCGTCTAACTGTGCTCACTAGAACTTCCAGTACTATGTGAATAAAAGTGGCAAAAGTGGGCATCTCTGTCTTGTTTCTGCAGGAAAAGCTTCAGCTGCTAACCACCGGGTATGATGTTAGCTGTGGGTTTGTCATATGTGGCTTTATTTATGATGAGGTCCATTCCCCCCATACCTGCTGTACGCTGAATTGTGAAAACAGTCTTGAAACTCCTTAGATGGACGAAAGAGCAAGAATGTGGTCAAGTTTTCCTACAATGGATTTTCTTGCGCTATTACTCCATACCTGACACTTTTTATACGAAATCTGCTGTGTGCACAGCACTGATCTCCACAGAACTTTTCCTCTTCAAATCTCTGTGACGGCAAGCATTAATTTTCACAGCCTTCCAAGGAAAAGGCAAGGAGGGGATTGCTGCCGAACCGAAAGCTACACACAATGTCTAGGATACAGATGTGAGTCACGGCACCAGCCTCAGGCACAGCAGCTGGCAGGTGTAAGGAAGGAGTACACTACACGCTGCTGAGTCAGTGTACGAAAAAACGGTGACCCCATGCTGCATGCATCTGTGCATCTTTATCTGGCACCTAAATATCCATCAAGTAGAAGAAAGACCAAAATCTGCATGAGGGCAGAGTATTCCTTCAGTCAGCAAACTACAGCCCCAGGATCAAATCTGGTCCACGGCCTGCTCTCGTGAGTAAAGAAAGGTTCAACGGAACATCGCCATGCTCATTCATGTATTGTCTGTGCTTGTTTTCATGCCACGACAGTAGAGTTGAAGAGTTATGACAAAGATCATGCGGTCCACAAAGCCAAAAATATTTACTATCTGGCTCCTCACAGAAAATGTTTGCCTACCCCTACTTTAAAAAACAAAGGTTTGGGGGCACCTAGTTGGCTCAGTCAGTCGAGCGTCTGACTCTTGATATCAGCTCAGGTCATGATCTCACAGCTGTGGGACTGAACTCCGCATCTCGGTGGGCATCTCGGTGGGCGCAGAGGGTGTAACCTGCTTGGAATTCTCTCTCCCTTTCCGTCTGCCCCTCCCCTGCTCGCCTGTGCTCTCTCTCCCCCTCTCTCAAAATAAGTAGACAAACTTAAAAACAAAGCAAAACAAAGGTTTGTCCTCTATGAATGAGACACACAGAAGTTGCTTAAAGAAAACACCAAGCTGACAGCAAGAAGCTATGCCTCATAGAAACACAGCAAATAAAAAACAACACAGTCATCCCTGGAAAGAGAGGGGCCTTAACTGCATCTATTTTCATCTGTTTTAAACTTAAAAGAATTATTAACTAGAGTGTATGTGACTGTAATTTTTGGCATATTTCTGTGAGATAAACTTTCATTTGGCAACTTAACACTTGTTAAAATCTGTAAGTTAAATATATTGACTAAATTTTGTTTTGAAGTAAATTTTGTCTAAATTTCGATTTACTCTAATCAAAAGGATCGGACGGGTAGAAAAGTTCTCAAGCTCTTGTCATCAAAACAGATGTCCTATGAAAACAAAAACACCTTTATTTTGGTTTCCAAATATTTATGTAGTCAGAGTAAACTACAGACAATCTGCTAAACTTTATATACACATTTTGATTAGTTAAAAATCTAAAGCTTCACATTAATTTTATCTTTATTTTTGATACAATTTCCTTCTAATTCTATTAATAACTATGACCTAAAAGCTCGATCTATCATGTCCAAATTCCAAGCATTCTTCACTAAACAGAGGAATGGTGACTACTTTTGATACAAATGTTGCAAGTTCTCTAACTCTTCACTAAGCTTGATTTCTCCATTCTCCAGATGTAACCCTGTCGCAGGGACGCAGACCAGGGCTAACCCCCATCTCTGAATACTAAACAAAGACCTTCCTGTTGCAGCATCGAGCCAGGCTGGTTTGGCAACAGTTCTTATATTTATTGTGAAATCTATTATAAAACCACGTTAGTCCTATACTGTACTTGTGAATACAAATACATGCCTTCTTCACATATCATAGCAAGTAATTTAAGTCACTAAAACTGTAATTAGATATGAAGTCAGCAGCCTTCAAAGAAGATTACAAAGTGACTTCTGGCTATTGTACTGTATTGACACTGACACAACCTGAATTCACCGCAGAACCAATCAAAATTGCAAAGAACTGAAACAGCAGAAAGAAATGCTCTTTGATCAAGGTGTGACAGAACGCAGTGTCTAAATACCTAGACCAAGGGACTTTATTCAATAGTGCAAAAACACTTCTTCAGGCTACAGTGATAAGCAATGAAAGGCACCAGCAGCAACCTCTAGAGAAAGCGTCTTACTTAAATTAGGCGTTGTAACAAAAAATCTATGACTTTGGTGAAATGTAATAAAGCCTAACATTACACTAAAATCCATTTCTATGCTTCATTATTTTCATTTGCACTGGATGCTTCAAAACTGCATCACAGTATAAATTTAAAAAGTGAGTGTGATCGTATGAGAACCGGTACCAGTTGGCTTCATTTTCCGAGGAGTGGTGAACTGAGCTATCCAACTATACCTTCACACAAGCGGTCGCTTTCAACGGTGTCCTCTTTAGGCCCTTCTTTTCCCCTTTCGATTTTCTTTCTAGGCATCTCAAGGCACTTCTGTGTTTCTCTTACTGAACACACAGGAGGGTGGTGATGCACAATCCGGAAGACAGGCCCTGCTGCAAAACTACATCCCTCATCGGACACCTACTGTCAACACAACGTGGGCCAGTTGGCCGACTTCTTTCTGCTTCAGTTTCATCTAAAAAAAGGATAAATAAGGGGCGCCTGGGTGGCTCAGTCGGTTAAGCAGCCGACTTCGGCTCAGGTCATGATCTCACGGTCCGTGAGTTCAAGCCCCACGTCGGGCTCTGGGCTGACAGCTCGGAGCCTGGAGCCTGTTTCAGATTCTGTGTCTCCCACTCTCTGACCCTCCCCCGTTCATGCTCTGTCTCTCTCTGTCTCAAAAATAAATAAACGTTAAAAAAAAAAAAAATTAAAAAAAAAAAAAAAGGATAAATAAGAGCGCCTATCCCAAGGAGTTTTTGAAAGGAATCAAAGAGTTATCCATGTAAAAGGCTTAAAACAGTGCCTGGCACACAGTAAGTGCTCAATGAATACTGGCTAATATTATTAAGATAAATTATTGACTGACTAAACATGTTGTTTCAAGCAATGAGAAATGAGGTTTTAGGTAATTATTAGATCCTTTTGGAATGCAGTTTCTTTCATATGTAGTTAGTATTACATTAGACCATTTTATGATATAAACATCTCTTACAGTGGTTCACTTCCAATATATTGTATATACAATATGCAAAATATACAAAGGAGGTCAAAATCAGCTGAGTTATATTTCACCTTCTGAATCAAAATCTGGGATAGAGCCCAGAAATTTATTTATTTTTAATTCCCAGCTGATTCTAACGTGCAGGCAATTTTGGGACCTACTGATCCTGACAGGGCTAAATGTGCAAATTATCCTTCAGTCACATACCTCGGTTCTGCACAGTAACCCACACAAACATGCAATCATTTCCTGACACATTTGTGGCTAAGTTTGATTTATTAAAAAAAAAAAAAAAAAGTGGAAGTGAGGGTTTAATTTGAGAACAGTATTTCATCATAGTTAAACATTGCTCTGTCAGTCTGTTGAAGTTCAGAGTCTTCTAATTGTAACTACTCAGGAGAACACTCTGGTTATGCTAATGTCATTAGGTATAATAATAACACCTTAAATTTGTCCACACCTTTATATAGTACTCTATCATTTCACTTCTTCAAAGCTTCAACTATACTCTAGGTACGCAGAGCAGTTACTGATTCTGCTTTATAGATGAGGCACTAAAGTGTTATCTGAGAGGGGCGCCTGGGTGGCGCAGTCGGTTAAGCGTCCGACTTCAGCCAGGTCACGATCTCGCGATCCGTGAGTTCGAGCCCCACGTCGGGCTCTGGGCTGATGGCTCGGGGCCTGGAGCCTGTTTCCGATTCCGTGTCTCCCTCTCTCTCTGCCCCTCCCCCGTTCATGCTCTGTCTCTCTCTGTCCCAAAAATAAATAAAAAACGTTGAAAAAAAAAATTTTTTAAAAGTGTTATCTGAGAGCAGCAAAGCCACAAGAAAGGGCACATTCTCCAACTCCCAGAACTGTTTCTGTTAATTTGTTTGCTTGCTCAACCTAAAGAAAAACATGATACAAAAAAATACTTTCTAAATGCAAGAAAACTCAACAGAAGGAGAAAACAAAGTCTGAGGACTACAAGTTGCTCCTATGAACTATCAAGAAATTACATTTTTTCTCCAAAATGTAATCATGTACCATAAATTGAAAAACCCTGGCTCTTCCTCTTTATAATAAATCAGAGTGGGAAAAAAACAAATTTGAACGAGAAATTAATCACTAAATTGGATGGAACCAAACAAACTGTAGAGATGATAAGGAGTCTCCAGCCTGTAGGAATCTGCCTAAACAATGCCAGAACCAGAACAGGCAGATTTTCATCATTAGCGAGATGTTTCCAAGAGTCAAAACCACTTCAGCCACTTTACTTTATAGTAGTCTAGACCTCCCTCAACTGTTTACATAACATACTCAGGATAAATGGAATTAATTTTGAGAAGCAATAACATGGAGACATTTATAACTATAGGAAAGATCAACAGCATTTCTTTTCATTGCTCATATTTAGGCTGCATAACACTAAAGTTCTAATTGCTAATTATTTTTAAAACGCATTTACATAAAATGAAATGTTTTGTAATTATTTCTGAAATACAAAGTGTTATTCATTTCCATTTAATTCTGCTAAATTATTGATACAACTCATTTATTGCACTTTATGTCCCTACTAAAATACAACAAATATTAAAAATTGTATTCTTAACTGTAGTTCAATTTTAATCATAGAGGTTAAAAATGCTAGGAATTTAATAACAAAAAGCACACTGCAGGACCAGTCCAGGCATCTCCTTCATAGCAGGGCTATTAAAAATAAAGAAAATCAATATAATGGGTCACCATAGAAACATCATAATAAAAAGTTAACTTTCAATCGATACAACTTACTGTAAAAAGCCAAATCTGTCCGTGACTTTGTAAACAAGGTAATCAGCATCCTCCCAAGGTTCAATCTCTGCACCTTCTCGTCCCTGTAATAGGGAACAAAGAAGGGTATTACTGGGAATTTATAAAACTGAATAATTATTCAGAATAAAAAGGCCACAAGAGTTATTTTTTATAAAGAGCTAGAAATGAGGCATTATCACCCTAAATTAACTTTAAAAAAAAAACGACTTTTGGTAATAGAATCACCATTTCCTAGGTACAGGCTTCAGAAGGTCCCATATGTCAGCAAGAGCTGACATGCAGCTAAGCCCTGACTTATCAGACCTGGGTTCCTGTGAGAAGCCAACTGGGGACGTGGGAGCAACGAAGGGCAAGAAAGCCACTCGGGAAGGAACTGCCAAACTTCAATGTTTTTGAATCGACCTATCTTGGAAAAAAACTCGTTCTTGCCTTCTCATCCAAACTTCTCAGAACAGTAAGCTATCCACCTTGTCTCTCTACTTCTTTACTTCATAGATACATCAGCCTGGACATGATTCTTGCCAAGGTCAAAAATGATCTTCCATTGTCCAATCCAGTGGACACTGCTCGGTTCTTATCTAGAGGACTCTGCTCGGTGTGCCCGTCAGTGTTGCACATTCCCCATGCCTCAACCTCCATGACACCAGCCTGTCTTGGCTCTCCCCATACCATCCAACTCTTCTTTTGATGGGTCTTCACAGATCCCTCTCAGTGTGCCCAGAGCCCCGCCCTCAGCCCACTGCTCTTCTCACTGTACTTGTGAGGCCGTGAACTAGCACTGATTAGTAGGAACCCCAAATGTCTACACCAACCCATCACATTTCAGACTCAATACCCAACTGTCTTGTGGACCCCTCCATCTGCATATATTTTATCAATGACTGTACAACGGCTAGCCCAGTCACTAAGTGTTAACTGCATGGAAAAAAAATTCATACAAACATGAATGAATGACAGTTCTACTGATTTTAAGTTAGTTAAGCAGTTAAATAAATTAATTGGGTTTTTCATAGATCACACTAAAATCTATTCACAATAATGGGAATTTGTGTCAGGTTGTTCCAAACAACCAATTTAAAAACGAACTGTGGGAACATAGCTGTTAAGTTGAGCACCGCCTGTATGCCTCCCTGGGGGCAGGGCACAGTCCAGATGACTTTCTATAATTTGATGCTCCTGTTATTCTCACAAATAATCAAAAGCAACAGATATGAAATTACGTGCAAGTGATATAAATATAAAACATGACGTTTATAAATCACTGCCTACAACCCATTACAGATCTCAAGAGGTAAAGTAATAATGAGAAGACATGTGAACTGTCAACAACTGTGATTTTCTAAAGTATCAAAAACCAGATTTCATAACTAACAAAGAGATAAAATGCTAATGGAGATTATATATAATGTATAAGTTCAAATTTTCAGATCCGTGTTAAAATTTTAATACCACACATAAATTATAAATAAAATGGGTATTTAATTTTATATACTAACATATTCAAATATTTATTGAATACCTAGCATGAGTCAGAAACTATTCTAGATATTTAGAATATAAGAGTAAATCAAACAAAAGGTATTCTTACCCTCCATTTACATTCTAGGAGTGAGAGTAGACAAAAAACAAAGTAAGTGTAATATAAAGTATGCTGACATAAGTGCTGTGGTGAAAGAGAAAGGAGAGAACAGGGACCCAGATAGCTGGGGAAGGAGGGGGTATTTGCTATTACACAGTGTGGTCAGAGAAGATCTCACTAAGAAGGTAGCATCTGGGTAAAGATCGGAAAAAGGTGAGGCAATGAGGTCTGAGACTATCTAGGATACAATGTTCTGGGCAGAAAAAATGGCCAGCGCAAAGCTCAGTGTGTAGGGAGAAGAGCAAGAGACCAGGGTGGGTGGAGCAGAGGGAAGAAGAGAGAATAAAGATGACTTCAAAGGTCACATGAAATAAATAAACTGCTTCTGTAATTCAAGCTCTCCAAAAAACAAATCCATTTCTATTTATATGTTTTTTTCTGATAAAACAGACTCAAAGAGTAAATCTGAATACTTACTCTGTCATATTTAGCAACTATTTCGGCTCGCTCCTGGGCAAGTTTAAGGGCTACATCCTGGTCCGAATCTGCGGAGAGAACAAGTTTAGATGAACTGTTATTTAAAAAACCATAAAGTTAATTAATTAGAAACCTAAGATAAAACAAAAAATAAACAATAAATCAATATTGCCTAAAAGGACAAACTAGCAAAATCAAATAAACTTAAAAGGCTGAGTTAATTATCTATAACTACGGCTTTGAAATATCAACATATCTACCATTTCAGTAGTATATATGATATTCAAAAGAAAGTAAATTTATTAACATGGCATTAACTTAGAGGAGATGATAAATCTTATCCCTCAAGAATCAATTTTGGATCTAATTTCGGAGAAACAAGTGTTGAAGTTGAAACAAACCGAAAGCTCAGAGTTTTCAGATGAAACCCATCTGGGTATATGATGAGAAGAACATTCAAGAATGCTTTTACAAATTGAGGTAATCTGTCCACAAAATAAACAGTGTTAAGGGGCGCCTGGGTGGCTCAGTCGGTTAAGCGTCCGACTTCGGCTCAGGTCATGATCTCGTGGTCCGTGAGTTCGAGCCCCGCGTCAGGCTCTGTGCAGACAGCTCGGAGCCTGGAGCCTGTTTCGGATTCTGTGTCTCCCTCTCTCTGACCCTCCCCGTTCAAGCTCTGTCTCTCTCTGTCTCAAAAATAAATAAACGTTAAAAAAAAAATTTTTTTTTTAAATAAATAAATAAACAGTGTTAAGATACACTTCAGGAGTTAGAAAAATTATTTCTCCTACATGATGAAAATAATCACTCCTTCATTTGGCCCCTGAGGTCCTCCCTCATCAAATGCCCCAATTACTATGCTAATCTCCAATTCTGCTGCACACATACCCTTTTTTCTTACCACCACCAGGTATCCCTGAAAAATACAAATCTGATAAGAGTGGTAGAGATCACGACATGAAATAGCATGCATATGATGACACATCCCAAGTACCATAAAGAAAAACAAAAGACTAGGGACAGGCTATGTCAAAGGAACCTCTTCTCACGAAGGAAAAGACAAGCACTCCACTGGAAATGTGGGCAATGGCCATGAGCAAGAAATTCACAAGAGTAACAATAACAGCCACAACCGCATCTGTGCTCTCACTGACTCCCTGGCAGACAGGACGATACTGCCTGGCAGCAGGTACTGTGAAAAGCTCTTTACATCCCTTATCCCGTTTACGTCTCACCACGACACCCTACCATAGGTAGCATACGAGGCCTGGAGATTTAGCCCACTGTCTAAGGTCACAAAACTACTAAAGAGCAAAACTGGGACTCAAATCCAGACAGTCATGACTCCATAGCTCGTAATTTTAAGGATTATTTTATAAAAATGACCGCTAAAGACACAAGAAAGAAAAATAGTAATAAAGACACAAGAAAGGACTTGCAGTGAAAGATGGCACACACAACACACACTTTCATATTCATTCCTCTGGAAACACTGAAGTGACTCTACAGGGATTCTTCAAACCCCCTCCCTCAAAGGCCCAGCAAATGGTGGCTCCTGAGGAGAGGGAAGGGTGGGGTTGGACCCAAGAAAGGTGATGATGAAAGGAGTCAACTCCCTGAGACCGAAGGGGATGCGCATGCATACAGAAGAGGTTAGGTGTGGGGAAGAAAAGCACATCTTCGCCCTCCAGAGCAGGAAACCAACACATACTGCCTGCGACTGTGGAAGCAGGAAGTGGCAATCCAGGCTTGCCCTCTAGCACTATGGAAGAAAACAGAAAACGAATCAGCCTGGGAGAGAAAGGTGGTTACTTCTGTGAGGTGGGCTGTGGGGAGGGAGGAGTATGGAAGTCAGCTATTTTTCAAAATAAGTCATACAGACTGCTGAATCTTTAAACCAAGTATAGCTCTGATAAAAATAAAATCTAAATTTAAAAGCCAAGGAATGGAAAAAAAATCAAACTTATTAGAAACTCAAGAAATACAAGTTTTAAAATATCTTTGTACTTATCTCAGACTGACAAAAAATGCACTGATGTTACTCAATGTTGACAAAGAGTGTGGGGAAATCTGCAGTAGCTTACTCTGGGGGAGACTTACCTTTCTGGAAAGCAATTTGATAATATGTCCCCAGAATCTTAAAAACAGGCATGTCCTTTACCTAACAATTTCACCTCTGGGGATTTAGGCCAATGAGATCATCAATATAATAGGAAAAATTGGAAAAAAATGGGAATTTGTCAATTTTTATAACTTTATTTGGGAAAAAATGTTTATGTCACTGCTTTTCTCAGACTGTCAATATGCTCTCCTCTGGGGGAAATGTGAATAAATAATAGAATGGTTCAATAAAATAACAAAAATGCAGACTAGATCTTCACAGTGAACTAATGCAGTCAAAAGTCTGCGATGATCAACTCAATTATATATTCATTACCCTAGTCTAGACTTAGGGACCTCTGTCAATTCCTTTTCCCTCTTCTGTTGCCCAGTTTTACAACATTACACTCACATTTCTCCAAAAGGGTAGGGAAAGCAAATTTAAAAAAATTAAACTCAAACTAGGAAAGTTGACCACTTACTAAATTCCACTTCCATTATCAGAACAACGAAGCATGAATATCTACGGTGATCAGGCCAAATTCAATGGATGAGTGCTTTCTTTGAATGTATTCTATATCAGACCTTCATTGCTGCTACAGTCATAGGAGTCTCAACCGTCTTTCCTACTTAACAATGAAAGCCTTAAAAGTGTAAAGGCAAGAACTGAAAACAGTACAGAGTTGAGAAGATGCAAAGTATCCCAAGAACCCATCATTGTGGCAAATTATAAAATATAAAGCTTTCCAGGGATCATCTCCAGTCTAGAGATTTCCAAAAAGGAAAAAACCTAACCACGTAATAGAGGTCATATTGAAATTGGATGAAATTGTATCCTAATTTCAGGAGAGAAAAATCATGTACTTTAAACATGGTTAGAGTAGTTGACTTGGCTCTAAACCAAATAAAGTAAGTTCTAAATCTTTAAATTCCTTTAGAACTTTCTTGTCCTTGTATTTCCTTGTGGAGAGAAAATTCTGTAATGCTGACAAATGTGTTCTAAAAAAAGCGTGAATTTAAAGGCATACTAATTTTATAAAATATAGCCAAACCTGCTTCCTAGAAGAGACTAAATGTAAATGCCAATTGTTCCCAACATGGAGTGCAAAGACATTATTTAATAATCCACCTTGTGAGGTAACCATCTTTAGAGTAGGAAGTTAATATCCCTCTGCAGAATTCACTATAGTTGAATTATGCATCATAGTGTCTGATCTATAGTTGAGAAGTTTATGAAGAATTGCACTAGAATCCTCCCTTTGATTTCATTCTGAAAGCTTATTTAGAAATTCCATTGCAAGAACAAAGAATTTGCCCTAAAACATTGAAGACAAAGGGTTATCAACAGCTGCCTTGTGTCTGTGTGCAAGTGTACACAAAGTTCCAGGCACCTATTAAACAATGACAGTTGTGTTATTCGGCACCTACATCACATGTCATTACTTAATTTAAAAAACCTCTATTACATTATTCAAGCCAGATGAAATAAAATTATTTTTATTGACTTCACATCTAAGGCAGCAATGTTGCAAAGAAAAAAGGCATGTTTTAAGCAGTAAAAATAGAGAGCCACTGGATTAAACACGCAAGTATACAGTAAAACCTATCTGGGCACAAATTTGTGGAAGATAATGACAGCTATCGCATCTTATGAAGCATTTCAAAAAGTGACAACTCTAACATTTCCAGAAGCCTTCTAATTCCCTTTAAACACAAGAACTTCTAAGAACCAAGCATCCTCCTGAAAGACATTTTTTAAAAGCAGGCAATGTAGCTGAGTATCTCTCACTCAATTAACCCCACGTTGTAATGAACAAGTCATTCACAGTCATTAAATTTCAAATTCAGTCCAACAGAACAAACCTCAAAGCGGACATTCTTCCTAGTGTACATTCTGACAGGACTACTATATACAAATCACCTATTCCAACTTAAGAAGTACTTTACCATTTGTTAGACAGTTAGTCCGGCCCTGGGAATTAACGGCGGCTTCAGTCCTCATAGATTAAACTTATCTACTCCAAGATTTCATTATTATTTTACAGTTCTCAAGCACACCAGGCGAGTTAGGTGGTGCCTCATACATTCTTGCAACAAACTGAAACAGAAAAGTGGAAGGCAGCTCTACTTTAAACTATTTGTGAAACAAGCACAAGAAAGAAAACGTTTCTAAGGGAGAAGAAAAGACCTTTCTGTGGCTACACGGACTCCAGATATTCTAACAAAGATGATGTTTGTTGAGGGTAAAAACACGTCTTTCAGGCCAGATCCCAAGTATGAGCCACAGCAGCCTACACCCGGCATTTCCATCTGACAACAAACAGGGGCTTGAGACAAGCCGCTTTAGAACACGCCTTCACCTCCTGCCGCAAAGTTAACCACATGCTTACTACTCGCCCTAAATTTTGTCATAAAGCAACGAAGAAAATTGTGATTGAAAACATTAAACTAAAACTAGGTAGGAATGTTCCCCTCAAACACATTTCATTCTTAACATAATTTTTAATGTGAGAACGTCAGCCTCTATTTCAGACACTAAATGAATACAAGCTAAATTTTGGAAGGTTTTGGAAAGTTTTAACACACCACACATATACAAGTGAAACACGTTTTGGGGAACAATGTGTATAACTACTGTAGGACGGCTCTGTGAAATTTTCTGTCCTATTCTATTTATTCCTTCTTACTCCTCTTCAGGGACCTACAATTTGGAAACCACTTTGCAAACGTTAACAGTCATGTTGGAGGCATGCTTGCGGACATTAATCACACTTAACTGGACACTTCACACATTAAGTTTACACTCAGTTTAAGCCATTTGTAGTATTTAATATAAGCGAAAGATCTCAGAAGCTTAGAGAGAGGGAAAATTTCAAGTCATACACCGAGGAATAAGAATCAGATTGGTATCAAACTTCTTTCCAGCTAAAAGATAATGAAACTCTATTTCCAAAGTTCTGAGAAAAAAAAATGATCATGAACTTAGAATTCTATACCAAGCCCGACTATCAATGAAGCATGGAGAAAAAATAAAAACATTTTTAGCTATTATCAGGTCTGCTAAAGCTCAAGAAATGACCCTCACCCCTAAAAGATGTCCACATCCTCATCTCTGGAGCCTGTGAGTGTACCTTATATGGCAAAGGTATCTGCAGATGTAGTAAGTTAGGATCCCGAGATGGGGAGATTATCCTGCATCGTGCAGATGGGCCCAACGGAATCATAAAGCACCTTATAAAATTGTTTAATGTTTATTTATTTTTGAGACAGATGGAGTGTGAGTTGGGAAGGGGCAGAGAGAGAGAGAGAGACAGACAGACAGACAGACAGACAGAATCTGAAGCAGTCCCTAAGCTCTGAGCTGTCAGCACAGAGCCCAATGTGGGGCTAGAACTCACGAATCGTGAGATCATGACCTGAGCCGAAGTCAGACGCTTAACCGACTGAGCCACCCAGGCGCCCCATAAGAGACTTTATAGAAGGGAAACAAGAAAGTATGACGATGGAAGAGGTTGGAGCGCTTGTGAGGAAGGAAGGGGTTGGCAGGCAAAGAACAAAGGTGGTCTCCAGAAGTCAGAACTGGCTAAGAAACGGCTCCAGAAGGAACCAACTAAGCTGACACGTTGACTATGGTCCAGTGAAACTGAGCTCAGACTCTGGCCTCCAGAAATATAAAAGAATAAATCTATGTTGTTTTAAGCCACTAAGTTTGTGGAATTCATTACAGCAGGGACAGAAAACCAATACATGATTCAAAGTTCACTGCCTACCCAATGTTTCTTTTAAAAAGAATATGAGAACACACTACAGAAAAACGAAACAACAATAAAAAGAACTGACAAAGACTCTCTCCTTTTCCAAACTTCAGTCAGGCTCCTCCTAGCCTTGTCCTATCTTCGGCCTGCCTAGCCTGGCCTGGCCCAGCCGCAGCAAGAATCCTGCTAAGTCAGTTTAGCAGGAGTGCCCCCACACCCTGATAGCTAGTCACCCTGGCGTGCCTTTATCCAGAATCCTGTTCGGTCAGCGTAGCAAGGACCACCCCCTCCGCGCCATGCACTGAAACCTTCAGTCTGCCTGGTGGCTATGAACTCCACCTGTCCTTCCTGTGTTTGGAGTGGAGCCTGATCTCTCTCCCCTACTGCCAAGTCTTGACCCCAACTGCAATTCTCGTGTACAACGTCTTTGCCGTTTTAACAAGAGCCAGAATAATTTTTCTGTAACAGAATAAAAAAGAAGGCAGACACGGGATCCATGAAATCTCAGAAGGCTAAAATTAGACATTTCCAGATGCCAAATGTGTAGTTGCCTAGAGAGCAGCCAGCCTACATTAGAATAGGGAATACAAGGTGTCTTCAGGAAGAAAATAGATTTTATCAGTGACACAGTAAAAGCTTACACAGAAAAGACTCCAAAAAGAGGGCGAGAGGACTGTTTGAAATCTCAGAACTAGCAAAGCAGAAAGTGATAAAGCCACAGGCAATCGTGAAGAAATGTACAAAGGCCATTTGTACACGTATGGCATGTAGGAGAAACGCATCCATGTGATCTTGACACTTTCAACATTAGGATTATTATACTTATTTTTACACACCTCATAATATTCGAGACTTAGATAAATGACACTGACACTATTTTGACTATATGATACCGACACTATTCTGATTATATAAGAATTTTATTGGCTTTTGGTGTTCATAATCAACTACAAAGTGTCCCAAACTGAACTCTGATCTGCACACACACACACCACACTCCAAACCTAAATGCCCTTCCTAAAAGCAGCCACCAATACCTGCAAAAAACATTCTCCACACTATACAAGAATCTACATGCATGCATGCACACACAGATTTCAGTCTCCCTTTTCTACTCAGAAACTAGAATTGTTCTATAAATAGCTCTACACCTCACTCTTTTTCATTTAACAGTGCATCTTGGAGCTTGTGCATATCCACATCTGCAGACCTACCCAGTGGTGTGCCAATAAAGGCTTAGCGACCCATTCTTATAGGGAGGAAGCAGGGGCTCCAAGCCCCGGTTGTGGCACCTCCGAACCTCCATGCCACTTCTTCTCCCACCACGGCGGCTAATCGCCAAACTACAACATGCCGTCATGGAACAGACAGTTCAGTCTGGCTCCAATACATCAACAGATCTACCTTAACCTTTTCCGTAGCTGGAAAGCTTCCTACCTAATACATTAATATAATTTATTCAACCAGTCTTCTCTAAGGAATGTGAACTAGGATAAAAACGAGAGTCCATTTTTAATGGGAGTTAAAGAGAAAACATCCTAAGGTAAAGAGCTTACTAGGCAGTGGTGACCAAAGGCAACAGAACAACAGAGGAAGCAGAAACGACCAGTAAGCTGAGAAAAAGCAGCTGTTGCAAAGAGGAACGCAGGACCTGAGAGAGCAGAGTGAGTCACCATCGTAGAGACCTTTCAGCCTAAAAGAACACAGACAGAAGCTGCTTCATGCTTCAGCTCCTGGTGGCTTACACTTCCTGCTCAATACAAATAATGTTTTTCCTTGAAATAATTTGAATAAGTTATTCTGGTCTATAATCAGAGTTCCTTCATTCAACCTCATCTTTCAACCAAAAGAGGCCCCAAGTACCAGTGGTGCCTAAGCAATGGTTTCAGCTACTTGTGATCACTTTCTTAGTGCACTATGGGCTAAGATATATCAAAAATAAGAGTTCTTTTAATGGTAAAATCTTAATTAGGCACCACTGCTGAAAACTTCAGCAGTTATTTTCTCATGTTCTAGATTCAAGGCTGGAAGAAACACTCAGAGGAGAAATACACAGAGTTAAGCAGATCAACATTAAAACACAACTAAAAACAAACGAATAAAATAAAGGCAGGTGCACCAGTCACAAAAGAGCCTGAAATACCACGGATTTTAACTGGGTGTTTCGTATGAGATGATGTTAAATGCAGGCACCTACAAGGTACATATCCCTGCCTGCCTCCCCCTACTGGCCCCTATAAAGCTGATTCTGAAACAGCATGCCAGGATCCCGGGGGAGTCTAGGCCAAAAGCACCACCTGGTGGTCCTGGGAGAAGACTAACCCAGGGTCTCTTCCCTCCACAGGGAGGTCATCTATCATCCAATATTCCCTCGCGCCCCAACCCCGTCCTATTTCCCCCTCTCCTAACTCACTCAATTCCATGTTAAACAATGTCCTCAAAAACTGCACAACCCCCAACACCTACTAATCTCCTTCTTCCTCCCCCAACTGAGTAATAATCTTAGAAAAATCATTGGTTTCCTTCTCTCTTTCCCATGTTCACTGGGAAAACTACGACAAATAATGGTGATCAAGGAAGAGACAGCCAAAGGCTAAAAGCAAACTACATGAAAGAACCCAAAAGTCCCCAGAAACGCCCAGATTTCCTCTCAAAACAGTCACACGAGTATCCACATAATAGGTTCATATTTCTCTGGCTTAATCCACATGGTCTGATACCATAAAAACATTCAAAATAAGTAAGCTTAAATGCTCTTCAGGATTTACAAACAGGATTTGTATCTTTTCATTCAAAATATTTATATTCTATCACGATCAGCATGACATTGATATTTCCTATTATATATCATACTTTAAATGAATAGTTTTTAAATTTGCCATTCAATGTGCAGAACACATTTCTTCCCGAAAATCCTTATACAGAAGCCCAACTGCCAAGCCAGGCAGGCAGGTCGGGTAGAGGAGAGAGGGAGCAAAGTTCCCCTGGCCTGCTCTCCCTCTTTCCTCCAAGTGACCCACATGACCCACGCAGACCTGCAAGGCTATCCTGGCCAAGCAAGCAAGAACAGGGCACATCTCTAATATTTTAAACACGGAGCACCCAGTATCAGCTAGGTATTTAATATTTCCATAACTAAGAAAATGCTTAAAATTATAGTCATAGCAATAATTCCTGGGCAGCCTTCTATTACTTGCTTCCTATTTTCTAGAAAGAGGAGAAACAAAATAATATTTAAAGTCCTAAAGCCAATTACTGGCAAAGATTTATTGTAATTGAGAAGGTAAGTTTTTCTCAAATGCAATCAGGAATGACAGTCTGCTTCCAGGTGAACCACCCATACCTGCTGGCATAAAGGGAGAACCAGCCACTGCTTCTTTTGTTTGAGTTCTCTTTGAAACAGGAACCCGTAACATTTTATTGACATGTGATTTACTGACGTGTTATTTAATTGTAAGCTCCATGAACAAAACACAGTTCTCTCATTCACCCTGTGGTCACTGTATCTAATCATAGGGTCTAGCACACGGTCGCTGCTCACCAAGTATTTCTTAAAAGGATGAAACTAATTCCTCAGAATTATTACTATTGTCAACGATTCAACCAGCTCAACACTTAACACATCAATTTATTTTTAACAATTAGATTTTAAGCTATTTTTCAGAAATACTTTCCCTGCAAAAAGTACACCTTTACAAAAGATTCTAAGTTTTTTTTAATTCTATTTCAAGGTAGCATTTAAAATTTTATTAAGATTCTAAAATTCAGAAATGAGAAGTCACCATCTATTTCTGATTAGCACTTCTGCATATTTACAAGTACTTCATATCCAGGAAGGAAGGGAGGGAGGGAGGGAGGGAGGAAAGGAGGGAAGGAGAGGAGGGAAGGAGAGGAGGGAAGGAATTTTTTAAAAAAAAAGGCAAAAAAAGGCGAAGAAAGACGAAGCCCACTCCTCTCCCCACATCTTCCTGATTTAGCTACCTGTCTACTCCCAGAAACTACTCCCAAAATCGTAGTCTCACATTCTTGACAGGAAGGTCCTGCCCACTTGGCTGAATGTACTAGATCATGCTTTTAAATCCATGTATGAACACTCCAGAACTCTCCCCATACTCTTCCCCTCTTATAGGGGCAGAAGGACTTTTGAGGTTGGCTCGGCTCAGCTCCTTGCGCTCTCTCTCTCTCTCACTCTCTCTCTCTCAGCCACCCTGGGGGGCAAGCCATCTGGTCTGTTCTCCATGCATGAAGGCACCTGTCCTGAGGGGAGGTCTGTGGTTGCTCAGCTACGCTAGTCACCCAGTGGGGAAGTCTAAGTCAAGATGGGCTGATAAGGCCCATTGGACCTAATGGATCTAATGTCACATCCTTAGATCAACCAATACAGAAGCCATTTTGATCTCCATCTGTCAGTCTCTTGTGTCTTACTTCTCAAGGAGAAGAAACAGTATCACTATTGGTTCCCTAGAACTCCCCAAATCACACTAGTAACTCCTACGTTTATGTGTGAGGTGATTCATAGAGAAAAAGGATATGGAGTGATGTAACAGTATTTAAATACCATTACTACTGATGAGAAGCATAATTACTAGTTGTTGAGTATGAGTGTAACTCCCACATTTGGGGGCAGGGTTGAGTGACAAAATTGCCAACAACACATACTTAGAACCAAGACAAGCCTATGAGTCACTTTACTCATTTAAATCCGCCTACAGTTGCTGGCAAATTCAGGATTATACCTTAGCTGCTTTACCAGCAATATGATTGTTTGAATAGATGACACAGACTCATTGGTAATGACTCCCTGTTTGTGGATACTTTATAACCTGTCTAGTGAGCGTTTACTATGTGCCAGACCTGTGTTGAGCATTTACTATGTGTAATCTCATATAATCCTCACGACAACCTACTCTGATAGTTGTGTGTCTATTCTCAGTTTACATAAGGAGAGCCTGATGTGTGGAGAGGTTAAGTCATTCTGGTCCTATGGGAAGTAAGTGGCAGAGCAGGACTTCAAAGTCAGGCTGTCTGACTTCAAAGCCTTGTTTCTAATACCAAGCTATTTTGCTAAAGCACAAATGGATCATCTTTATATTTCTTCTTATTTCTGCTAGTCCTTATATTTATTTTCTTAGAAACAAATCTATTTGTGATTCCTGTGGATTCTTAACAGTCGCTTTCTGCTTTCTAGTAGCCTTCTAAACTTACGAAACTGACTTTGTCTACTATTTGTGCAAAATGGAGTCCAATGATATAGAGAATCCAAGAACCACTTCTAGGAACAGTCTTTGTGACCCCTCTAAGCAACTGTACTCCTCTATTATATTTTAAGCTGTATGCTTTAGGATAATAATAGGAAACGATCAAGAAACATGCAGTGTTCGCTTTGGCAGCATGTAGACTAAAAGTTGGAACAATACAGAGAAGATTTAGCATGGCCCCTGGACAAGGATGCATGAAACTCATGAAGCATTCCAAAAGAGAAAAGAAAAAACCTGCACAAATATTTGACAGACGAATCACCAAGTGGATACTAAAGTTAACTCTGCTAAAATACTTCAGGTGTTTCGTAGATACTAACTCAAAGGCCCTCACAATTAATTTCCATGTTTATGGGAAGAATTCTGTTGAATCTAATGCATTTACTTGACCTTCACAACTCTTCCGGCTCATTCAGAACTGTAAGCATGCAGTTATGTTCACTACAAGTTCATGCTGAATTCAGCCCAATGGAAGCTAACAAGAAATGATGCAATTACAGCAGATTCTCGTAGATCACATACCCAACAAAGGCGACGGAAGAGGGTTCAGAGAATGCCCACCCTAACAGTACATAACTAATTCCACAGATAATTTGGCAAACCCTCTTCTCGACCCAATGGTAACTTTTCTACTATTTAAATCAAAAATGATGTGCAAAAAACAAACCAAACCCAGCATGGCATACAAAAACAAGAACTCAGTATCACCTAGAACAACAGAGTAACACACAGAAAGAATTACCTTAATACATGTTTTAAAAGTATTAACAATGCAAGCATTATTTGGTCCCTGAATGGCCCTTAGGTCCAAATCAGAATATAAGGCCACTGAAAGCCAGCAACTTGGAAAATAATAAATATAAGTGTTCATATCATGCTGAAGCTGTCATTCATTCAATTATTTAACAAAAAAAAAAAAAAAAAAAGAGTGCCATAATCTCCAAGCCCAGCACCATGGAATTCTCATGATTATAGCTGCACTCACCACATCTCACCTGACAACTCCTGAGAACATCATGTAAGAGTATCTCACATGTGCACGTATGTTTAATGAAGCACACATTCTTCACGTGGTTACCATTATTGTGCCAATAATTTTGTGTTGGGGAGCCTTGTGTAAGACTTATTTTACCTAACAAATATCAAAAGTGCTATCTATACACATATGAAAGTCACTGATGATAAGGAGACTAAATAACCTAAGTACCAACGGAGAGCCTGGCTCATAACAACAGCTAGCATTTATTCTGTACAATCTAAACACCTCCTGTATGTTATTTTGTCGAATGACCTCACATCAAAACTATAAGGTAGGTATCATTATTGTTCGTTTAGCAGACAAGAAAATTGTTAGGTTAATTAACTTGAAAAGATCACACAGCACTGAAGTTACAGAAGTGGCATTCAGACCAAGGCAAGAAGGCCCCAGCGCGCTCTTAATCACTCCACATAATCTTTGGATACATCAAATGGCAAGCGAATGAACAAAGGTTTGTCAAGTGACTCTGCTAACAGGGATCCTCAAAATAGCATTAAATCAGGGCAAGAGACCAAGGAAGTGCCCTTCAGTCAACAGGAAGCCACGGAGGTGTTTTTGAAGAGAAAACTGGCCAGAAGCTGTGGAGAAAACCAAGACTGCTGGGGAAGGAAGAAGAATTTGCTTATTAAGACCTCACACTGTTGAGCTCTCATTACCCATCGGGCACTGTGCTAGGCACACACAATATCTCAATGAATGTTCAAATAGCCCTATTACCGTTCAGTTTATAGGTGAGAAAAATGAAACTTGTCCAAGGCTACATTAAGTATCAAAGCCACATCTGGAAGGCTCCAAAGCCTGTCTCTTGCCCATTATGTTACAAAAGAGAAGAGAGAGACAGAATATATCTGTGTATCTGTAAATTAATAAGGTATAAGCTACCAAGAAACTAACGCACCATAACCAGGAAGTGGTTACCGGAGTCAGTGTGATCAGCCCTCCATGTGTTGGCTGTGTTTCCACAAGTGAATCTCCTCCTCCAATAAAGACAAAACTCTTCCAAGATCCGAAAATGATGACTTCCCAAAATTACTTATTTCCGTGCACTTTCACATACCCAAGTTTCCAAAGTTTCAATCCACTGATACTACAAAGCTGCCAAAATGTAATTACCTAGGAACTGATTTATACTTATAAGCAAGCAAATAAAAATTTCCAAATGTTACATTGGAGCAGCTAAAATACTGATAAAATTAAACCTATTTTTTTAATGCTTTACTAGGTAACAATCACCAGACCCGAGCAGGGAACAGGGAAACATGGGCTCCCCACCAATGTTTGTTAGTTGCCTTTGATCCATACCCTCTATTCAATATAACCCGGTCCTACATTTATTATTTTTCAAACCCTTTTGACCATATCTTTTTTTCTCCTACATATAACTCATAAGTTCTTCAGAGTGAAGATTCATTAATTCTAAAGTAATCAAACTTTAAAAAACAGTATTTTCAACACATCTACTACGGGCAACTTGTAGTATATAATGTTGTACCAACACTCCAGCTCTCACCCTTGGCATCTGAAAAATTTTAATGTTTCATCAGTTTCAACATGCCCAAGGGCCATCACATGTAACAATTGGCAGTTTTCCTCAGGCATGAATCTGAGTCATGGACCATGGGCACGAAAGTGAGTTACCTGGTCAATGAGGGCACCTAGATGCCTCCCTAGTGCCTTTCAAAGTAGCTTTGTTTTTCTCTAGTCATTTCACAAACACCAAATCCCTATGTGGGAGTGAAATAAAACCAAAGCAAAACACAAAATTTAATGGCCTCAAAAAGAAAGCGAGTAATATTTTGGAAGCATTTCTGATTTGCTAAGGTAACACAATATCAACCCCTTAGATGTGATCTACAGAGGTCTTAAATGATTCGTTTCACCAGAAGTGTGCCACGTGAAGACTAAAGTTACTTCAATGCCAAACAAGAAAACAATAAATCATCAACTGCCGTGAAAAACTAAACAAACAAACAAAAAAATCCATGAAAAGAAAAAAGACAACAATGAGGGGCACCTGGCTGGCTCGGTTGATGGAGCATGCAATTACTGACCTTGGGGTTGTGTCTACACTGGGTGTGGAGATCAGCTGAAACTAAAATCTTAAAAAAAAAAAAAAAAAAAAGATAAGAACGAAATGCACCAAATGTTAACAAATGTTTTAATTTCTGAGAGTCTGACAGGAGGAACTGCATATAATTATATTTTCTTCTTATACTTTTACATTTTTTTCTGAATGGTCATTAACTAAAGCTTAAGTTACTTTTATTACAAAATACATATGTATTTTTTAAATGTTCATTTATTCTGAGAGAGTGCATGCATGTGTATGTGCATGAGAGTGGGAGAGGGGCAGAAAGAGAGGGAGAGAGAGCAGGCTCCATGCTCAGCACAGAGCCCAATGCAGGGCTCGATCCCACAACCATGAGACCATGACTGTGAGAACATGACCCAAGCTGAAATCAAGAGTCAGACGCTCAAACAACTGAGCCACCCAAGCAACCCTAAAATATTTTTTTAACATAAGAACCCTTTTTTAATGTAAAGAGGACATTAATAAGTTAGAAAGTTAAAAAAAACATTTTTCCCAAACACATCTTAAGCTTTTTAATAAAAGAGTACAATGCCTGGAAAACAAACTTGCTCCCCAGTTCTCTTATGAGGTTTTAGATGGAAAGCTATAAAACAATTTTTGAAGAAAGTTATCTAGCCATCAAAATAATCCTCCCCTATCTCTATGAACACGTAAAACTTCCACTTGGAATACCAAATAATAAGTCATGTAAGTGAGTAAAGGTCAGAGTAAGAATATAAAGACCAGCTTTCCCTCAGAAAAAATGAGATGGATTAAGTTTTCTTATATTCATTAATTCAAAAATTACTGAACGCCATTTACTGCCACTGTGAATATAAATAGGGACAAAATGCAATTCTTCATACAGATCACAGTCCCCTAAGGGGATCAGACACATAAAGAATCCACTGTTAAATATGTAATAAACTCCCCTTAATAGATGTCTTTTTAAAATCCACAGAGACGTTAATAGGAAAAAAGCAAAGTCAGAAAAAGACTTCACCTACAAAGCAACATTTTAGCCAGGCCTCAAAAGAACGGTAGAAACTTACCATTTGGACAAGGACAGAAAGCCACAGAATGTTAATAAAAAGCCATAGTCCACAGCACCAGGTACACCTATTTCAAGAGCACATACCTCAACAGTCACATTCACTGTTGGGGTAAAAAAGACAGGTCTTCCAACTTGTATCATTTCTCCTTCTCCTTCTTCTTTTTCATAATATCCCACCCACACAACTGGAGCAGAAGGCAATCTCCGTGGGCAAAACTTAGGTGTGTGCAGGAAAATAACAAAAGGAGACATTAGTTTGAGGCCGTAAGAAAGCAAAATAAACATAGTACAAATTAGTATCTTCCGTTCTGATACTACTAACATAACATCATTACTTGGGTATTCATTCATCAAGACCTGAGTCATTCAGAATTAAGTGACTAAGATAATGGCAACTGTAAACCTTTTTTTAATGATGCAAATTCTGCTCAAAAAGCCAATTTTAAAAACAAATCTAAGCACATCCGAATACACATCCCTTCAATATGTATATATTCCACCATCTACATTATTTTCCCAGAACGGAATATATTTAAGAAAAATAGCCGTGGAATGTAGATCTCCAAAGAAAACAGCACCATTATAGTCAGAATTTTTAAAAAAAAACAGTAACTTAGATGCAACTGACCCAAGAAAGAAAGGGATGGGCTGCCACTGAGCTGCAGATAATACCTTGTCTAGATATCTTGAAAATTCCTACCTACTGTAACCTAAACATCCCACCCCCATCCCAACGTCACTTGACTGCCTGGCCCAAAACTTATAGGCAGGTTCAATCAGACTCTATACGAATTTTTTATATACAGCAGTTAAAGAGTAAAACTCAAAGACACGAGTAAGGGGGCGGGGGGAGCCTCTTCAAGAATACTGTACTTGATGAGTTATACCAATCTCCACATGAAATATCACCATTCTCCAAGGAGACTGATTATAAAGGACCTGCCACCCTTCTCATTGAGGAAAACATTTCTTAGAGAGCACTGTCTCCTTCATACTCATTGAGTATACCATCTGAAGTTACAGAATACATTTATAACAGCAACCCAAATTCCTCTTTTACAAGTAAATAAGCATGACCAACTTCATAATCTACTTAAAAAGACTGGAAACAATATAAGTGTCCATAAATTTGGCTATTAAAAATCACATGGCAAAATTACACACTGATTTGGATTCATTTCCAAGATATATTGTAAGTAGGGGAAAAAAAGCAAGGTTCAGAATAGTGAATATAACACCCTGTCGGGGGTTAGGGATACACAGAAATACACAAAATTAACAGTAGCTGCCCTGGGGAACTTAAAACTAGGTAGGTGAATGGAAAGGACACTTATTTTTCAATCCATAACTTTTAGTGCATCTTGAATTGTTTACTATGTACATGTACCACCTTATCAAAACATAAAAGTAAAAATCTGAGGGGTACCTGGGTGGCTCAGTCAATTAAGTGCCCAACTCTTGATTTCAGCTAGGGTCTTGATCTCAGGGTCGTGAGTTCAAGCCCCATATTGGGCTCCATACCCAACTTTAAATACATACATGCATACAGACAGACAGACAGGCATAAAATTCTTAACAACTGTAAAGATAATTAATGTTAGGAGAAAAACCCCTCCTCAAGAGACTGAAGATTAAATTCTACTCCAGCACAGCTCCCTTGACAGCAAAAGTTCCCTTCTCTACCACACCCTCATTCTAGCCTGCAGGGACCTGAAACATGAAGAGAGTCAAGTACAAGGCCACCTCAGCTTTTACGATAAAATGAATGCCTTCATTTCTTCCAGTTTTCTTTACTGCTCTAAAGAAAGGAAAGGAAGAATGTAAATTCAAAGAGATGAAAACTGTGCCAAGTGCATAACTATTTCTTTCCCATAATCACAAGAAAACCAATTAGCACTTTCTCCTCTAGCAGGCCATCCAGGCAGAGGGGCTGTGATGGTGCAGAAAGGGGAATTTAAGAATATATATCCCACCTTCTCAATATATGAATAGAAAACCAGGTCCAGAGAAACATGTCTTTAACCATCACAATGATTTGTAAAGGAGTCAGTATTTTACTGAGAACTGTAAAAATTAAAGGATAATATGAATGCTAAAGTCATTAAATTTTAGGCTGTTATAGACTAGTTCAAACACTTTAAAATAAATACAAGAGGGGGTGGGCTGCCCAAGTTGGTCGAGTGTGCAACTCTTGACTTCAGGATCATGAGTTCAAGCCCTATGTTGGGCAGAAAGCTTACTTAAAAAAAAAAAAAAAAAAAAGGAAGAAAGAAAGAAAAGAAAAGCATACAAGCCAAATAAAATTTACAGGAAAATCTGCCTCAGCAGATCACACTACAACTTTTCTAATCAACTGACTTACTTACTCAATGTGATTTTTACTGCTGACAAATCTAGGTTGTTTTTGAAATAGATGTCTCATAGAACTCTCATTTACAGTGTTCTTGGAATGCCTTTAAAGCCTTTTAGAGAGTATTTTTTTCCTTTAAACTCTTATTTTCCACATGACACTGATTTGTCAAATGCAGTTTTGCCTACAGCAGTTCTTTTAAAGAACATAACTTTAATAAACTTGCTGACAAATGGCTTATATTACTTTAACCGACTATTTGTAATACAGCCAATCTAATGAGTTCTTAGGTTTCCAATAAAACCATCAATGCTTTGACAATTTCACAAACTCACTATAGACAAAGGCTCTTCGCAAGTACTGAGAAACATAGATTATTAAGACACAATATCTGCCCTCAAGATGTTTACAACCTTGTAAATGAATAAAAGAATCATTACCATAAGAGATGTGTTCCCCACAGGACCTTGCCAGCCAAGGAGAGAAAGGCAAAAGTGATAATCTTTCTTAAAGCACATCATACAATCTGCAGAGGACAACTATGTTACTATACCATGTAAACTGTCTCTCACATGACTAGAAAACTACAGAGCATTTAATAAATTATTATAAGAGGTGATTAAAGATAGAACAGTTTTAGTGAGATCATTTTTGTTTATTTCAACCCTATAAATAAGAGACAATTTGGACTTTTCTTCTAGGAGATGCCTTCAGTTTGACTTATATCCCTCTAGAAATCTTAACAGCACATCTAGAAATAAGAAGTTCAAATTGCTTAGCAAGTATACTGGAATGCCAACACAAACCAAAGTTAACTATTTCCTTTTAAATGCTATCAAGCACCATAAATCTTTTGGAAAGTGTAGTTTTCTTTATTTACAATATGCTTTAGAAAGCATTTTCTTACTGTATTATGTCTGGAATGTGTGTATATATGTAAACATATGCAAACCAGAGCTTTCCCCAAAATCTATAGTAATAGATTCACAACAGTCTGATGATTCATTTAACAAATTAAAATGAAATCAATACTGTTATACAAATTAGTACAAAATTAGTCCACATATCGGTAATTTTACTCCATTTCTGATTTTGTTTTTGTTCAGTTCAGCAGAATTCTTTCCTTTAAATGTTTATTTATTTTTGAGAGAAAGGGAAAGAGTGCAAGTGGAGGAGGGGCAGAGAGAGAGAGGGAGACACAGAATCCAGAGCACGTTCCAGGCTCCGAGCTATCAGCACAGAGCCTGATGTGGGGCTCAAACCCACAAACCGTATAAGATCATGACCTGGGCCGAAGTCAAATGCTTCAGTCGGTTAAGCACCTAGGTGCCCCCCAACAGAGTTCTTAATAATTCTACCACTTATTATTGACGTAAACTTGGGCAAGTTACAACCTGCGTGAGCACCAGTTTCCTCACCTGTAAAATAGAAAAAATGACAAGAGGACTAGCTAACATTTACTAAATGTCTCCTGCATGTCAGATACTGTTCCAAGCATATCATAATGTTCTAAGCATATATTCTCAAGCATATGATCATATGATCATAAACTCAAACAATCCTATGGTGTAGGCACCATATATATAGAACAATGCATCACCAAACCCCAGATGAGGAAAGAGGGGCACATATTTCCAAAGGTCTTATGGCAGGTGGCAGAGCCCAGATGCTCGGGGATCCAGAAGCCACACGCTCAATCACTAAGATATAGCTGCTTAAAAACTGCAAGACATCTCCTGCCCAACTCGTAGAATTCTTGTGAACCTCACATTTAACTGGGTTCAAAAAAGCATTACTTTAAGGGCCATGTAAAATAGGGTATTTATTATTAATAAAGTTTTAAGGACAAGATTGATAAAAACTGACTGTGGAGGTATCAAAGCAAAATTTTATGTAAAAAAAACAACACACACATTAAAGGAATTGTAAAGGATCTTCAAGGGTATCTAGCTCAGCTTCCCACAAATGTTAACATCCCCTTGATAGCGTTCTTAATAAGTTGTCACAGAATTTCTCCTTTAATGCCTCCAGAGACGAAAATCTCCCAAGCTCACAAGTCAGCTCATTCCATCTTGAAATGTTCTAATTATTATTAGAAATGTCTTCCTTTCAGCTCTAAAAAAAATTAGACTTTTCCACATGATAAGCCTATAAATACAAACCACTGAGATATTCACACTGTTCAACACATGACATTTTATTAAAGTCCCCCTTGAAATGTGACACCCAAATATCCAAGAACAGGTCTGATGTGAGGAAAATAACAGCTCTGTTACCCTTCTTGATCTGCAACTAAATCATTCACTTTTCTTTCCTGGCTGGCAGTCCATTTAATAGACTTGTATTTAGCACACACTTCATTGAAATCCCTCAGTCCTCTCTTAGGGGCTATCTTGATCACAGTGTAGAACATGACATTTTATCATTTTTAATCTAGTCTTCACTTTGGTCTATCATTTTAGCCTCAAAAGATCTTGACAAAACTTAATTTCATAACCTTACTTTTGCTATCTCTATCAACATTGTACCCTCTTTCTTCCTTCACAAACCCAGTGATTACAATGAAAATTTCACCCTGGCCACTGAAAAACTGCTGAATAAGTTAAGATCCTAGGACATATTAGCAAAGACCTTGACTCTGACATAAATGAATTAATTTAAATATGATCCATCAATCAAATATAAATCCTTACAAAACCTATTTTTTTCTTGTAGTCTGTGGGGACATCCAATAAGACTTTATCAAATACATTTCTAACACCCAAATAAAACCTATCTTCTGGTAGGCTGGCTCAAGACAGCAGCATATTAAGATCCTGAACTCCCTCCCTTCCATGGATACAGCAAATATATAACTACTTATGGAATAATTTCCTCTGATAAAGACCAGAAAACTGGATGAAAAGAGCCTTCACAACAAAGAACAAAAATGACAGCATCAAGGACTGGAAAGGCAGGAAAGGAGAAGAGAGAAAGAGGGAGAGGGGGAGGGGGCGGGGGAGGGGAGGGGGCAAAGCAAAGAAAAACCACACTCAGAAGGGATTTCAAGAATACAGAACTTTTCCCTGACAAGTGAGGGATTTGTGCTCCACATCCGGCACTCAACCCTTAGATCCTGAATGAAAGAAGATACACTAATCACTGGGCTTTGAAAACCAACAGGGATTATATCCAGGAAAGCAATAAAACTATAGGGAATGGAGAACCCACTCTTAAGGAGCTCTTATATAGACTCATTCACCGCAGGACCCAGTGCAAACACACCAGTTTGAAAAGTGCCTAAATCATATGTGGAGACCCACTTGTCAATTTTAAAGCACCTGCCAGACAGGCAGGAAACCACTGTGATTTTCTTCAGGGATGGAGACACTAGTGGGTGCCATATTTGCAACCCCATCCTACCTTGCTAATGTCAGCACCAGCAGGCTCCATCTTGGAACTCTCTCTCTAACCTGTTAGAGCCGGTGAGGCACCCAATTGAAAACCCATCCACCCGTACAGCACATCCAGCAAATCACAGCTGGGCCAGGTGCCAGCCGTGTCCACCCCTAGGCCACATGAGACGAGTGCATGCAGCCCACACAGGGAACACCCCTTGGGTGTCCAGCTTGGCTGGTGAGACAGGGTTGCACTTCTGGGTTCCACCATCAAATCTCCTACACAAGGTCATTCCTTCAAGACTGGGAAAAGCAGTTGATTTGTCTAATACATAAAAACAAGCACAAAGAAGCAAAATGAAAAGACAGAGGAATATATCCCAAAGAAAGAACAAGAAAAAAACATCAGGCAAAGACATTAATGAAATGGAGATAAGCAATCTACCCAAAAGGATTTCAAAGTAATGGTCATAAAGATGCTTACCGTACTCAGGAGAAGAATGGATGAACACAGTGAGATCCTCAAAAAAGAGATAAAAAATATAATAAAGTTCCAAACAGAAGTTACATAGCTGAAGAATACAATAACTGAACTGAAAAAAACTAGAGGAATTCAAGAGCAGACAGGATGGAGCAAAGATCGAGTCAGTGAGCCAGAAAACAAAGCAACAGAACTCATCCAGAAAGAACAGCAAGAAGAAAAAGAATTTCTATAAAACAAAGATAACTTATGGGACTTTTGGGACAACATCAAGTAGACTAACAATCACATTATAGAGATCCCAGAAGGAGAGGAGCAAGAAAAAGGGCCAGAAAACCTATTTCAAGAAATAGCTGAAAACTTTCCTAATCTGAAGAATGAAACAGACATACAGACATACAGGTCCAGGAAGCCCAGAGAGTTCCAAAAAAGATGAACACAAAGTGATCTACATTAAGACACATTATAATTAAAATGGTAAAAGTTAGGGACGCCTAGGTGGCTCAGTAGGTTAAGTGTCCAACTTCAGCTCAGGTCATGATCTCACAGTTTGTGGGTTTCAAGCCGGTGTTGGGCTCTGTGCTGACAGCATTGGATTCTGTATCTCCCTCTCTCTCTACTCCTCCCCTGTTCACACTCTCTCTCTCTCTCTCTCAAAAAAAATAATAATAATAATTTAAAAAAATAATAAAGGGGCGCCTGGGTGGCTCAGTCAGTTGAGCATCCGACTTTGGCTCAGGTCATGATCTCATGGTCTGTGGGTTCGAGCCCCGCGTCGGGCTCTGTGCTGACAGCTCAGAGCCTGGAGCCTGCTTGGGATTCTGTGTCTCCCTCTCTCTCTGCCCCTCCCCCACTTGTACTCTGTCTCTCTGTCAAAAATAAATAAACATTAAAAAAAATTTTTTTAATAAAAAAAAAAAATAAATAAAATGGTAAAAGTTAAAAGATAAAGAGAGAATCTTAATTACACACAAAGGAAATCCCATGAGGCTAAAGGAGATTTTTCAGCAGAAACTCAGAAGGCCAGAAGAGAGTGGCATGACATATTCAAAGGCTAAAATGAAAAAACTTCCAATTTCCAAGAATTCTCTACCTGGCAAGACTTATCCTTCAGAATTGAAGGAGAGATCACGCATTTTCCACATAAACAAAAACTAAAGGAGTATTACCACTAAACTGGTCTTACAAGAAATGTTAAAGAGAGTTCCCTAAACCAAAAAGAAATGGCACTGATTAATAACAAGAAAACATCCAAAAGTAAAAACCTTACTAGAATAGAATAGGTAAATATATAGTAAAGGTAGTAGACCAGTAACTTATAGAGCAAATACGGAGGTTAAAAGACAAAAATAGCAAAAGCAACTAAAACTACAGTAATTAGTTAAGAGATACATAAAAAGATGTAAAATAGGACAAAAAAATAGAAGATGTGCAGGGCATGGAGAAAACCATGTAAAGTTTTGGAATGTACTCAAATTTAACTAAAATCAGATCATATATACGGAAGAAGATATATGTGAACCTCACAGTAACCACAAAGCAAAAACTTACGGTAAATACACAAAAGAAAGTAACAAAGGAATCTAAACATAACACTAAAGAAAGCCATCAAACCACAGGTCAAGAGAGAAAGAGAAAAAGAAAGGAACAGACAAGAGGTATGAAAACAGCCAAAACACAGTGAACAAAATGGCAAGAAGTATATCTCTATCAATAATTACTTTAAATTATCAATAATTACTTTGAATATAAGTAGATTAAACTCTCCAATAAAAAGACATGGAATGGCTGAGTGAATTAAAAAAATATCTATATGCTATCTACAAGAGACTCACATCAGAAGAACACATACAGACTGAAAAAGAAGGATATTCCATGCAAATGGAAATGAAAAGAAAGCTGGAGTAGCTATATTCATAGCAGAAAAAATAGACTTTAAAACAAAGACTGTAATAGTAGATAAAGAAGGCCATTACATAATGATAAAGGAATCAACCCAACAAGAAGACATACCATATATAAGTATGTAGGCATGCAACACACATACATGCAACCAAGATATATAAAGCAAATATTAACAGACCTAAAAGGAGAAATTGACATCAATCTGATAAAGTAGCAAACTTTAACACCTCACTCACATTAATGGATAAATCAAAACAAAAAATTAGAAGAGAAACATCAGTCTTAAGTGACACATTAGACCAGATGGACTTTATAGACATATACAGAACATTCCTTCCCAAAGCAACAGAATACACATTCTTCTCAAGTGCCATGGGACATTCTCCAAAACAGATCAATATGTAGGGCTACAAAACAAGTCTCCAAAAATTCAAGGAGACTCAAATCATATCAAGCATCTTCTTCAACCACAGTGGTATAAAATTAGAAATCAATTGCGAAAATAAAACTGGAAAAAACACAAAAATGTAGAAATTAAACATGTTATGAACAACCAATGGGTCATCAAAGAAATAAAAAATACACCTAGAGACAAATTAAAACAGAAATATGACACACTAAAATATATGGAATGCAACAAAAGTGATTCTAAGAAGAAAGATTGTAGTGATACAGACCTACCTCAAGAAACAAGAAAAATCTCAAATTAACAACCTAACTTAACACGTAAAGGAGCTAGTAGGGGGAAAAAGCCCAAAGTCAGTAAAAGGAATAAAATGATAAGGATTAAAGCAGAAATAAATACAAGAGAAACTTAAAAAAAAAATCAATGAATCAATGAAACTAATTAATTAATTAGAGCCCTCTCCAACAAATGTTTGTTTGAAAGAGAACTTACAAGTAACACCACAAAAACTCAAAGGATCAATAAGAGACTATTGGAACAATTATACAGACAAACTGGACACTATAGAAGAAATGGATAAATTCCTAGAAACATAATCTTTCAAGAGAATCCTGAAGAAAGAGAAAACCTAAACAGACCAATTACTAGTAAGGAGATTGCATCAGTAATCAAAAACCTCCCACCAAACAAAAGTCCAAGACCAGATGGCCTCACTGGTAAATTCTACCAAACATTCAAAGAAGATTTAATACTTATCCTTCTCAAACTCTTCCAAAAAAAAAAAAAAAACCGAAGAGAAGGGAATACTTTCTCGTTTTATGAGGCAACCATTACCCCGATACCCAAACTAGATAAGGACACAACAAAACAAAATTACAGGCCAAGAGCATTGATGAACATTGATGCAAAAATCCACAACAAAATGAGCAAATCAAATTCAACAATACATTAAAAGGATCATACACCATGATCAAGCAGAATTTATTCCAAGGATGCAAGGATGGTTTAACATCTACAAATCAATCAGCATAGTACACCACCTTAACAAAATGAAGTATAACAACCATATAATCACTTCAGTGATTTCACAGGGGTGCCTGGGTGGTTCAGTCACTTGAACATCTGATTCTCGATTTTGCCTCAGGTCATGAATCAGGGTTGTGGGATAGAGCTCTGCTTCAGGCTCCACACGGTGGAGCCTGCTTGGGATTCTCTCTCTCCCTCTCCCTCTGCCTCTGCCCCTCCCCTGCTCATGCTCTCTCTCCCACAAAATAAATGAATAAAGCTAAACAAAAACAAAAACACCTCTCAACAAAATGGATATAGAGGGAATGGACCTCAATAAAATAAAGGATATATGACAAACCCACAGCTAACATCATACTCAATGGTGAAAAGTTAAAAGCTTTTCCCCTACAATCAAAAACAAGACAAGCAGGTCCACTCTCACCACTTTTACTCAAAAGAGTACTGGAAGTCCTACCCACAACAATCAGGCAAGAAAAAGAAATAAAAGGTATCCAAGTAGGAACAGAAGAAGCACAACTATCACTATGTTCAGATGACCTAAGACTATATATAGAAAACCCTAAAGGTGACATCAAAAAACTCACAGAATAAATAAATTCAGTAAAGTAACATGATACAAAATAAACATACAGAAATCTATGGCATTCCTATACACTAATAATAAATTATCAGAAAGTGATATTAAGAAAACAATCCCATTTATAACTGCATCAAAAAGAAAAAAATACCTAGGAATAAATTTAACCAAGGTGGTGAAATTTTTTTTAATATTTATTTACTTTACACACACACACACACACACACACACACACACACACACACACACACACACACAGAGTCAAGCAGGGGAGGGGCAGAGAGATGGAGACACAGAATCCGAAGCAGGCTCCTGGCAGGCTCCAGGCTCTGAGCCGTCAGCACAGAGCTCGACGTGGGGCTCAAACCCACAAACTATGAGATCATGACCTGAAGTCAGACGCTTAACCGACTGAGGTAAAATCAGTCCCAGGAGGTAAAATCTAGCCTGTACATTGAAAACAATGAGCACTGATGAAAGTAACTGAAGAAGACGCAAATAATTGAAAAGATATTCTTGTTCATGGATTAGAAGAGTTAATATTGTTTAAATATCCACACTACCCAATGCAATCTACAGGTTCAATGCAACACCTCTCAAAATTCCAATGTCATCTTTCATGGAATTAGATCAAATAATTCTAAAATTTGTGTGCAGCCACCTGAAGCCAAACAATCTTGACGTAGAAGAACAAAGCTAGAAGTATGCTCCCTGATTTCAAACTACACTACAAAGTTACAGTTATCAAAACAGTATGGTATTTGTATAAAAGCAGATACACAGATCAATGGAACATAATCGAGAGCCCAAAATTAAACCTGCACATACATGGACAATTAATTTACGACAAAGGACCCAAGAACATACAGTGAATAAAGGACAGTCTCTTCAAGAAATGGTGTTGAGAATACTGGACAACCACGTGCAAAAGAATGATAAACTAGACCACTCTTATACTACACACAAAAATTCTGTCAAAATGAATTAAAGACTTGAATGCAAGACCTGTAACCATAAAATTCCTAGAAGAAAACTAACAGTAAGCTCCTTGGCACTGGTCTTAGCAATATTTTTGTGGAGGTGACTCCAAAGGCAAGGGAAACAAAAGCAATAATAAACAAATGGAATTACCTCAAACTAAAAAGCTTCTGCACAGTAAAAGAAAACAATCATCAAAATGAAAAGGAACCTATTGAATGGGAGAAAATTTTTGCAAATCAGATATCCAATAAGGGATTAATATCCAAAATATATTAAGAACTCATATAACTGAATAGCTTAAACACAAATAATCCAATTTAAAAATGGGAAGAAGGTCTGAACAGACATTTTTCCAAAGAAGACATACAAATGGCCAATACATACATGCGATGATGATCAACATCACTAATTATTAGGAAAATACAAACCAAAACCTCAATGAGATATTAGATCACACTGGATAGAATGCTATTATCAAAAAGACAAGAAATAACAAGTAACAGAGAAGATGTGTAGAAAAGGGAACCTTATCCACTGCTGATGGCAATGTAAACTGGTGCAGCCACTATGGAAAACAGTAGGGAGTTTGCTCAAAAAATTAAGAAAAGAACTACCATACGATCCAGCTATTCATCCAGCTATTCCACTTCTGGGAGATTATCTGAAGAATACAAAAACACTGATTCAGAAAGATATGTGCACCACTGATTTCAATGCATTATTTACAATAGCTGAGAAATGAGAACAGGCTAAGCGTCCTTCAATGGACAAACAGATAAAGAAGATGTGGCATACAGACACAATGGACTACTACTCAGCCCTTAAAAAGAATAAAATCCTGCCATTTGCAACAACATAGGGATGACTCTTGAAGGTATTATGCTAAGTGAAGTAAGTCAGATAAAGAAAAATACATATATTTGCACTCATATGTGGAATCTATTAACAAACAAAACAAAACACAAACTCATAGTGAACAGCTTGACAGATTGATAGCCACCAGAGAAGATGGAGGATGGAGGGGTGGTGAGTGAAATGGGGGAGAGGGGTCATATGTATGGTGAGAGATGGTAACTAGAGTTTTAGTGTTGATCACTGTGCGGGGCATAAAGATGTCAAATTACAATGTTGTACACCTGAAATTTACATAACGTTACATACCAATTTTTCCCCCAAAATAATTTTAAAAAAGAAGAAGAAATGTAAAACCAAAAACAAAAACCTATTTGCAACATTTCCTTGGGATGTCTATTCAGTGACAGCAAGGAATTTACATTAATTTGTTCTTCTTACACCCAGAAAAGCTCCTAGAGATCATCATTTCCTTTTAAATCTATTCATGAGCCATTATTAATAAAACCATGCTAGCATTCTGATTACAATTATCATGAAATTCAATAGTTTCTAGTTACCAGAATCTACCATTGCTCCTTTGAGTCCAGTCTTCAGATATATTCTCTGTATTTTACTACTCTTACTATTCACAATTATTCCAAAAAAGTCTGAGTCTGTAACTCATTTAATCCTAAAGACCTGAATTTAAAGGGTGTTATCCCCTAACCTACCCTGGGCTTCAAATACCTCTCATTTTTGACTAATTCTCTTTTCTGTTTGAAGATAATTCTGATTTGACAAAAACAAAACAAAAAACCAAAAAACCAACCAAGCAAAAAGGAGATAGAAGTGAAAGTCTGGAACGCAGTCTTTCTCTTTCATGTTTGCATTACATGATCTGTTCTGAATGGCAGGCCTATGTGATCATTACTGATTTCCAGGAATCAAGCTATGCCTTTTAAAGTGTTTTTATTATACTGTTCACAGATGTCAATTCATTTACACTTGATTCTTCCTGACACTATTTTTAAAAGTACTTACTACTCTTTTTCATTCATTATAGGTTACAAGTCTTTTCTTACACCTTTCATTCAAACCCTCAAACTCAAAAGACATCTTAAACAGCTTTTATGTGAATATGTATATGTACATGTGTATACATATAAATGTTCATTTATTTATTTTGAGAGAGTGACAGAGGTCCCAAGCAGGGGAGGGGCAGATGAAGAAGGAGAGAATCTGTGCTCTGTCAGCACAGAGCCCAATGTGGGACTGGAACCCATGAACAACGAGATCACAACCTGAGCCCAAAACAAGACTGAGCCACCCAGGCGCTAATTTTATATATTTTTTTATTTATTTAATTTAAATTCCTTTATCTTGTCTTTCTTCTTAGAATCAGTGGCCACTGTAGAATTCTTTTTCTCCCCCTTGTTTTTTTAATTGATCCAGGTCTCCTTTAAATGTCTGCAAATGTAAGGAAGTCCCCCTTTAATATTCTTCTAATTCACTTTCTTAAAGAAATCTTATAGATAATCATGTATCACTAACTAGGCACAGAATTTCATCCCTTAGAATTTTACAAATTCTCAGAAGTTACCAGCACTTGAAACTTACCAACAAGCACTTTCTTATTAGCTTGAATTAGCCCTAAAAAGCAGTTCCTTTCATCATTCCCACAGCCTCCTAAAATATATACGTACATATACAAGATGGATTTCTTTATATTTGAATACGCTCTATTGTCAGGCTTAAGTTCTTATTGAAAGAAAATGGTTACAAATGACAGCAAGATCTCAGAGTTTCAAGGTTTCAAAATAATTCATGGAGAAAACATCTTTTCAATAAATAATGCTGGAATAACTAGATAGCTAGCTACACAGGGGGGAAAAAAAACTTTGACCCTTACCTAACACAGTACACAAAACTTAGCTTGAGGGGCTCCTGGATGGCTTAGTCAGTTAAGTGTCTGACTCTTGATTTCGGCCCAGGTCTGATCTCACAGCAGTGAGATGGGGCCCTCCATCAGGCTGTGCGCTGACAGCACAGAGTCTGCTTGGGATTCTGTCTCTCCCTGCCCCTTCCCAGCTCATGCTCACTTGCATGGGTTCCCTCTCCCTCCCTCCCTCCCTCTCTCTTTCTGTCTCTCTCTCTCAAAGTAAATAAATAAACTTAAAAAAATTAATTTGAAATAAGTCATAGTGTTGGCAGGTGAACTGGGCGAGACCCTGGGCCCCAGGGTCTTGACTGGGTTCATCCTGAAGGCGTCACCGAAGGCACTTGGGTCTTGTCATGAGACAGAATTCAAGGATAGACAAGCAACGCAAAAGACAAGGGACACAAGCAGGAAGGTTTATTAAAGTGAAAAGTATACCCTTGTGATGTGAGACTGGGCAAGGGCGGGGGTGGGGGGGGGGGGGGTGGGGGGGGGAGGATGGATGGGAGGAGAAAGAGAAAGAGCACACACCCTGGGGGCTGGGTTTCTATCTTTTATTGACAGTTGTTAACTAGGGAGTAGAATATTCATTACAGGGGAGGGGAGGCAGGATGGGTTTCCAATCATTTTCTTTCTTATTTGGCCAGGGGTTTGTGGTCATGGCACCCGCCATCTTGGGCCTGTCTGGTGCAAGCAGGCTTCTTTTGGAGTGCTACCAGGACAGGCCTCTGACTTTCCTTATAGCTGGCCAAGACTTCCTCTATGTGGCCTCCAGGTAGGCTGTTAGAAACTAAGTGCCTACTCTAACAAGAGATTTGTATGTATGAGCAAAAACTATAGAACTTCTAAAAGAAAATACAGGAGAAAATCTTTATTACACTGGGTGCCCAAAAATGAAAACATGTTCATAAAGATTTTTATGTGAATGTTAATGTAAGTATTGTTCATAATAGATAAGACAAAACCTAAATGGCCATAAACTGGCAAATAAACAAATATTTAATCTCTACACTGAATACCATTCAGTAACACAAACAAATTTACTAATACATGAAGCAACATAAATAAAACACAAAAAGCCTCATAATGCCTAACTCCATTTATATCAAATTGTAGAAAACACAAAATTATAGTGACAGAAAACAGGTTAGGGGCTGCCTGAGGCCAGTGACCAGGGTAAAGAGATACAAGAAAACAAGAATTTTTAGGATTCTTGATGGAACTTTTCTACATCAAGATGTGGTAGTGATGATGTGACTTTATAAAACTATCAAAATTCATCAAGCTCAGTGCTTCAAATGGATGAATTTCACTGTGTGCAAATTATATCTCAATAAATGTTTTTGGTTTTTTGGATTTTTTTTTTTTTTTTTTTTGAGAAAGAGAGAGGGAGGGAGGAAGAGGCAGACAGAGAGGGAGAGCATCCCTAGCAGGCTTCATGCTGTCAGTGTAGAGTCCAATGCGGTGCTTGAAATCACAAACCGTGAGATCATGACCTGAGCCAACTCCAAGAGTTGGACGCTTAGCCAAGTGAACCACAAAGGCACCCCTTCAATAAATCTTTTTTAAAAAATATTTCATAATCTCGTGTTTTTAACAATCACTAACCACTTTAAGTTTTATTTTTATTATTGAAATGTTTTGCTGTTTTTGGAGAATCTCAATTTGCCACTTCTAGGCTGTTATAAAAATCAAATAATCAAATTTACGTGAATATGAAAAATAATCACCAATGGGCTCTGAGTGTGGGCCTAATGGTCTCTCTAAACAGCAAACACAAGTTTCAGTGCACTGACTTTGTTGCATCTACTTTGGAAACGATTTGCTTCAAGTTTTTAAAAGACCTCTAAATAAAGAAAGAAATCATTCAGCGTAAGAATGGTCACAACTAACATCAAGTACCAGGTCTAGGCACCACACAGATCACAAATAACTATTCATTCTACTCTTCACCATTTGCAAATAATACTTGAACCACACAAGCCTTATTTATAGTTCTTAACAGCACTGCATCCCGTTTTCCTTTTCTTTCAGGCCATCCCACATTCTATTCCTTCTGTCTGGAATTCTCTCCACTCTTTATATGGCTGACTCCCACCACTCTTCTCATCTCGACCTGAGAGCTACCTCTTCAGGGAGGTCTTCTCCAGTTCTCTTCAGGGTACCTTGATATCTTCTTCACAGAAAATACCACAATTTGTAATATTTTCTTTGTTTACTTGTTTGCTTTCTGCCTTCTCTACTGGACCCACAAATCAGTCTGGATCATATTGTTTACCACTCTACACCAGGGTCTGGCACAGTGCCTGACCCATAACAGTGGTTCAGTAAACTTACTGTATGATTACATGAACGGATAAGAATTTTCTAATTTAATCCCAATCACAACTCTAGTGACACAAGTACCTTTGTAGAGATGAGAAAACTAAGACTTGGAGAGGTTAATATCAGAGGGTAATTGTATAGCCATTAAGCAGTGGTACCGCAACAGGCATCTATGTCTCCAAATCTCAAGCATGTAACCAAGTGGTAATGTGTATATGCAGTGTAGCAGAATTCACTGAATTTCTACAGTGGACTATTTAGGTCTGTTCACCTAGCATCAAGTTATTGGTTGGATCCTATCATAAACTCTAAGGACTATTCAAATTATTTGCCTGGAATTTTGTTTGATCACATCTTCTTTGAAACAATTGGGCCAGCTCAATTATGAAACAGAAATATTTCCTGAGCTTGATGATACTTTCTGGACTAGGCTTTAATTGGGTACAACTAAATTTATAAACATTCCTAAACGAGAGATGCATACTTTCAGTAAATTATGTAGTGTTTATACATTTGTTCTATTAACGAGTGAGCTTGTTGTCTCCCTATTCTTACACACTACTAGCTCTCACTATTTACACTTCCTGCCAAGACCCAACAGCAAAATGCCAGCTGTCATAAGTAAAAGCTTTGAATATGCCTAGAGGCGCGGCACATACGCACCAATTAAGAAAAAACAAAGGTTATATTCAGCAATGTGAGACTTACTACAATAATTCTATTCACTGGGGGAGAAAGAAAAGCCAGAAAAAGAAAAGCAGAATGAAAGAGCTTTTGAATGACAGTGAACTTCAACAAGTGAGTCAGGGTAGTGAGTCATTCTTAAGTGTATACCTCAAAAATGCAAACAGATACTACCATAAGTCCTAAGATGCTAATTATAATCTCTGTCATAAGAGGGAAATAATGCTGCTCTATGCTGAATTCCTGTTTTCAAGGAAGTCATAGTTCTTCCCCTTACATTAGTTAGACCGTAAATGGTTGGAAGACTAGTTCCTGAAATACTGTCTGTGGATAGAAGCAGCTTTGGAATATATGAGGGTAAAGCTGCAACTTTAGGTTTAGGTAAAGTCCTGCAATGTCCTTTAGGGTGGGAATAAGATAAAGAAAATTCTTTTATGTTGGTGTAATACAATCCACATCATGCAAAGAATTCACATATACCAAGAGGAAGAACTGTTTCTTAAATTAAACATATTCTTAACTTTAAGTAATGAAACATTTATTTCCTTCCAAGGAACCCTCCCCTAATTTGCTTATTTCTACCAATGGCATTACTATGCCAGACTTTAAGTTCAAAAGCTTAGCATCATTTTTAACATATTTTTCTTTGACCCTCTACATGTAATTTCTTGCTAATTTCTGAATATTTTTTCAATCACCCCTTGCTTCATTTCCCCCACTGTCACACTAGTCTACAACCATATTGTAGAAAACACTGTGTTATGACAGTAACTGTACTGTAATCCCTGTGTGTGGTCTACTGGGATAATGTGGTAGGTATGTCATAAGTAATCTGCCAATAACAATAACTAACAAAACTTGAATTTGTCAAGTCTTTCTCTATAGTAACATTCCTCGCACGAACTTGAATTTTCATGTTTCCAGCTATGGGAATTAAAGTGACAGACAGCATTTGGGCAAGTACGCCAGACATATTGAAGAATGTGTCCGTAAGAGTATTCACTCAGGTACATGTCACTTGTTATATATGCCACAACTAAATAAAAGGCTGGAAATTGGTGACCCTTAGTACATTATGTGAATATATACTTATATTGATTCAAGAAACCCTCGCTCTGTTAATTGGTATTAGATTTGCCTGGATATAACACAAAACTTAAAATCACAAGGCTAACACAAGAGATGTTGATTTCTCTCCTGATGTCTAGGAACTTTAGAACTAAGTCATTAGGTCTGATATGAGGATGCTACATAGAGTCAACAGGAATTCAGGCTCCTCAATCTTTCTTCTCCATATCCTCTTTAAGGCTTATATCCTCAAAGTCACCTCATGATGCAAAGATAGTTGCCAGATCTCCAGACACCATATTTGTTTTTACAGAGAGCAAGAATGAAGGAAGACAGGGGACTGGGTGTGTAGCGGGAGGAGGGTGCACCAGAGGAATGGAGTAAAAATACTGCCTGCCCCAAATAAAAACTGCTAGTAGGCAGAAAATCACCATTTCTCAGTCTCACACTGGAGTTCAGGGTACCTAGGACAGTCAGGGCCTGAGGGCCAAGATCCTACAAAAAAAACATAGGGAAGTCAACCTAAAATTTCAGCTGCTTAATTCTTCAAGGCATTTGTCCATTCATAAGCAGCACAGACTGTGAGAAGCCAAGCAGAGAGTAGCAACAGCAGTTAAAAAGCTAAACAGCTGTTGTCAGTCTCAAAGTCTTAAGAAGACAAAGACTGGAGTTCAGGACTCATTGATGAGGCAGGAACCTGGTAGGCACCCCAGACTTCCAAACGAAGTCACTGAATGACCATACCCTAGGATTCATGAAGAACTAGAAACAGACAAGGCCTTATAACTCCTAAAATTCAGACTTACAACACCTCAAATATGATGGACTAAGTTGCTCTGCCTCTTCTCTAATTGCCTGTCAGGAGCTACAAGTTTATCCAAAATCTCTACAGATTTTTCATATACAATAGCTACCACTTAATAAAAACTTTGCAGGCATCTGAATGGTAGCCCCTCTAAAAAAGGGGGGGGGCTAAAAGATAAGACAGATACTGCAGTATCAGACATATTTTTTTTTAAATTCTATAACTAATATGTTCAGTAAGACTGGTAACAAGATGGAGAATTTCGCCAAAGATTTGGAATCTTTTCCTTTTTTTAAGAATCATGAGAATTCTAGGCCTGAAAAATACAATCACTGAAATTAAAAACTCAACAGACAGGCTTGACAGTAGATTAGACAGAGCTAAAGAGAGGATTAATCATCTAGAAGACAAATCAGTAGAAAATATATCATCTGAAACAAAAAGAGGAAAAAAAAATGGAAAATACATGAAAGAGCAGGGGAAACACTGGAGACATAAGGAAATGTTCTAACATACATGTAATCGGAGTCCCAAAAGGGAAGATATAGATAATGGAGCAGAAACAGTTTTAAAGAGCTAATAAGCAAGAATGGTAACCCACATATTCAAAAGGCAACATGAACTCCAAGCAAAATGCATACAAAGGAAAAAACACCTGGACATATCAGAGTAAAACCTGTGAAATCTAAAGACAAAATGAAATCTTCAAAGAAGCAAGAGACAAAAAGAAACAGATAACCTTCAAAGAAAGGAGCAGCAATAATTTAAAATTTAGCAAATTTCTAAATTGAAACTCTGAAAGAAAATAACCAGCAACTTAGAATCTCAAGCAGTTTTTAAAACATCCTTCAAAACTGAATCCAAAAATAAAGACATTTACAGACAAACAACAGACATACTTAATGATCAGCATACATATACTAAAATAATAAAGGGAGTTTTTCAAGTGGAAAAATATGAGCCCTGGTGGAAGAACAGACATCAAGGAAGAAATAAAGAGCAACAGGAAAGGTAAATACATGGATATTAAGAATATAGGGCTTAAATATATAGAGAGAATTAAAATATACATGAATAATGCCTAAAGGCAGATGAGATATAAATGAAGCTAAAGTATTTTAAAGTTGTTAGATTTTTCTGGGAATTGGGGAACAGCTGTAACTTATTATATATTCTAGTAAGTCAAGGATGAATAATGCAATCTAGAATAACACCAAAGAGCAGCAAAAGAATTTATAACTAACAAATTAATAGGTGTCAGACTTGATAATAAAATTTATTTGAATAATGTAAAATATGGAAAGAAATGACAGAAAAATAATTTAAAATAGGTGGAAAAATAGAAAGTCAGATTTGGACCCAAACATGACCGTAATATATGTAAACAGACTGAGCCATTCCAATTAAAAGATTTAAATAATCAGATATTTAAAAAAAAAAACATACAGATATATACTACCTAGGAGAAACACATCTTAAATGTAGAGGCAGGAAGTTTGAAAGTAAAAAGAATGGGGAGAGAAATACCATGCAAACACTAATCAAAAGAAAGTATCACTGTATGCATACTTGACGAAGCAGACTTAGGAAGAATCATTACTACAGATAAAAAGGAACATTTCACAGCAACAAAAGAACCGATCTATGAGGAAGACATAAGGATGAACCTAATAACATAAGTTCAAAATATATACAGCAAAAATTGGCAGAATTAATAAGAAAGACCAATTCACAGAGTGGGGAATTTTACTGTCCAGAAAGGTCAGGAAGAGTCTTAGACCTCTCTAGATCTCTCCTTAATAACAAATCAACTACACTCAATATTTTCAGTCAATTACTCTTGCTCTCAACTTCAGGGGTACCACCAACTGATAACCTGGATATTTTATATTCCTTTTGTGAAAGAAAGAAAGCCCATTGACTACTTTCTTTCAAGTCATAACCAGAGGATTTTAGAAGAATTCTAAAACAACTCCATATCCTCAAAAGAGTTTTAACAGATGACTAAAAGCCAAACATGCAACTCATTATCAGTTATGGATATCATTAATTATACATCAGATTAACTTTGCTGAATATTTTGCTTTCTGTACTAAACCTCCTTCATGTTAATTATTTTCATGCTCACTCAGCTCAGTTATTCATTTATAACTTCATTCAACATTATTAAAGAGAAACCTGAAACCATCTGCTTGGTCAAAGCTAGACAACTTCTCAGTAGTAGGAAGATTTAAAGAATAGTCACAAGAAGAGACGTATGGAGTCCAATATCACAAAGCCAACGGTATGATCCCAATACAACAGCAGTGAAAATTAGTTTCCACTTTCCCTCTTTATGATACAACCATAGCTACTATACATGGATGGTAAAGTCTACACATTTCCCTAAATTTATTCTCCTTAACACAGGAATTTAAACTGGTGTGAATACTCTAGTTCAAAGAAGACTTATGATTTTAAAAGCAAATTTTAAATTGGATTATCACCAAGGTGAAATTGGAGTCATGGGGCTGAAAGTCTGACTAAAGTGGATTAAAAGAAGATGGAAGTTGGGGCGCCTGGGTGGCTTAGTTGGTTGAGCATCCAACTTCAGCTCAGGTCATGATCTCACGGTTCGTGGGTTCGAGCCCCGTCTCAGGCTCTGTGCTCACAGCTTAGAGCCTGGAGCCTGCTTCGGATTCTGTCTGTCTCTGTCTGTCTGTCTGTCTGTCTGTCTCTCTCTCTCTCTCTCTCTCTGTTCTTCCCATGCTCATTCTCTGTCTCTGTCTCTCAAAAATAAATAAACATTTAAAAAATAAATAAATAAATAAAAAGAAAATGGAAGAGGAGAAACTGAGTACAAACAACTCCTTGGAGGAGCTTTACTGCAAAGGGAAACAAAGAAATGGAATAGCTGCTGGCAAGGGAGCAAAGTCAAAGGAAGTCACTTTTCATTGGACAAGAGAAATAACAACACATGGCACAACGATGGCAAGGACCCGTCAGAGGAGGGACACTGATGACACAGAGAAAGAACAGACAGCTGAGTGAGCTTCGTTTCCGGGCGGATGACAGGGCAGAGAATTCAGCGCACTAGGAGAGGGGCCCCATTACAAAGGAGCTAGAGTTCACCTAGAGTAGGAAGAGGCACAGCACAGGGGTCCAGCGGATGGGATGTGGGTAACTCTGACCACGTTAGTTAGTCCTCTGAAGCAATAAGCTTCAACTTTCTCAGTAAAGAAGAACAATAACCAGCTGAGAACTGGGTACGGGGAAGAGATGAAGGTCTGAGAAAAGGGAAAAGCCCACCTAAAGTTCATGATAATGAATTTAAATTACAACTAGTCAGAATGTTGCGATGTGTTCTCTAGCCACAACCAGCTGCACAGGTACAAAGTGGAGGCAAAGTTGACAAGAGCCTGTTGTAAAGCACCCAGTCCGTTTCACTACCAAAAAGACTCTGAAGCCTTGCCCTCTTCTTCCCCACGTCCCCCTGCTCCCTGACTCAATCCCCTCAATTCAATCCTTCTACAAGAATACGCACTAAGGTCCCTGCACAGGAGAACATCGTCATGTCCAGGATCTGTCTCCTCAGGTTCTCTCACCTTGTTTCTTCCCCATGAGTGAGTCCCAAGATGATGAATCCTGTATCTGTGTCCCTCCACCCTATACCACCTGAATGCTAGACGCATCCTGCTGCTTACAGGATGTCTACACCCGGATATCTATAGGATAAATCCCAGGGTGTCAAAAATAACCCCTGACAGCCTGCTCCCAGTTTGTGGTTGTGGAATTCCCAACACACATCACACACCCATCCACGGAACCCACCATCAAGACACACTACACCTCCCCAAACACGCCCGTCCTTTCACAACCTCACAGCTCTACAGATTATTATATCTAACTCACTTCATTAACTTTATATAAACTATACCCACTTAATCCTGGTCATATTGAAAGTCACATCAAACTGAAGTTCCTAAAGAACTCAAACAGATCCAGCCCTCCTCTGCTACACACATGAAACAAATAAATACAGCAATTTTTTCTGGAGTTTTCGTGATAGTATCTAAGTTCAAAGTATAATTTCTACAACTAACCATAGCTTATTTTGTTTAATATTAGTTCATGTTTTGTAACTGCCTAGATGAACACATTCCAATCAACATTATTTAAAAACAGAACAAAACAAAAAACCTACTTCTGAATTTAAAAAATCATAAAAAACCAATGCAAGCCATCAAGTCAAGCTTGGTCACATACTTCTATAATAATGACAGTACAATCTTCAAACTACTGGAAATAAGAGACTGCCAAATTCTCTAAGCTAAAGGTCCAAGCGCAGCAATGAAGGGAAGTCCCCAGTGAAGCAGATTTGTGTGTGTATGAGTGTGTGCACCTCAAGTACCATGCAGGCAGTACATACAACATAGTATACTAACCAGCGGGATTTCTGAATATTATAAATGTGTGCAAATGCTTTAGGCTGTTTAAATTAAAGGCAATATTTACTAGTCCAAATAATAATTTCTACTTCTTACCTTGAAGACACATGAACAGGAAAATCAGAAATTCACAACAACATAAAAATAAGAATATAGCTTAGTCATTTTTTGAGTACAATAAAACATCAATTTTAAAATCATTTTTGAGGGGCACCTGGGTGGCTCAGTTGGTTAAGTGTCCAACTCTTGATTTCAGCTCAGGTCATGATCTCATGGTTCATGAGATTGAGCCCCGAATTGGGTTCCAATGTGACAGCATGGAGGATTCTTTCTCTCTCTCTCTCTCTCTCTCTCTCTCTCTCATTCTCTCTCTCTCTCTCTTTCTCTGCTCCTCCTCCATGCTCACGTGCTCTCTCACAAAATAAACTTTAAAAAAATAAATCAGAAAAAGATCATTTTCCAAACCATTCAGTAATTCAACATCTAAAAGTGTATACATAGTGCATCCCAAGCACGTAGTATAAGACTTTCTACAGCCTAGAGAGTTATAATCACTTTGCGGTAGTACAAAGTCTCATTTTTACCTCCATTACTACAGCTTAACATTTATGGAGCTCCAAATATGCATATCCTCTAAGCAACATTACAATAATATATGGAAAAATAATGCATTAAGCTCAAAGCTACTTTGATTTCTTGAGCAATCATAAAGTACATCCTAAACATCTTATAAACACAAACCTATGTGAACTGATTACAGAGAGAGATGATGGCTTTCAGTTAGGTGGGGAGGAGAGCCCCGTGTCGCTCCCGTGACGAATTCTTCTTGATCGTGAACAGCAGCTCTACCGCTTATCAGCAATTTGATCTTAACCTCCCTCAGCTTCATTTCCCTTATTTGTAAAATTGAGATACCACCATACCATGCAAGGTTGTTTTAAGGATTTCGGATCTAGTCTATAAAGCCAGTAGCAGTTGCACATGGGAAAAGACCGGAATGGTAGACAATAAATTGTAACAGAGATCTTTCCTAAGGAAATTAGAGGACGTCCAAAAAAATCTTTCCGAGTGTTCTGTGTTGTCCAAGTTTTCTTGGACACGAAGGATAATAATTCTATAAAAATGAAATAAAAAAAATAAAAAGTCTTGTTTTGTTCCCCAAAAGCACAATGTATTATGCAAATCTCAAATTTCCTATTATCCCACAGAAGAACAGTCACTATCTGAGTTCTCACCGTGTGCCAGATACATCCCATAAACTATCTCCACTTGATGTTCACAGCTACCTCTGAGTATGTCATCTAGGCAACTGTAAAATATGTACTAATGTTAAGCAAAATAGGCTTTTAAATGTAAGAAAACGGAGGATCAGAAAAGTCACTCAGCTAGTACATGACAGTGCCGGGATTCAAACCCCAGTCCCACTTATCCGCTCTAGACACATTACAATGGTTAATCATGAATTTGGCAACAAAGGCAAGAACTATCTTATCATCAAAGAACAAAAAGCAAAATTGTTTTTGTTTTTTTTTCTTCTTATACAACCCTGCCCTAAAACATCCTGTGTCCTTTCTTTACTACTGTAATAAATTTCTCTAAAAGAAAGACGACACTATCGGCTTATCTAGATCCCTAGAGGTTTAGCAAACTTCACACATCAAGCCCCAGCAAATAACTGAAATACAGCTAACCAAAGAAAAAGAAAAGACCTCTAAAAAAATCAGTGTGCCAACAATAATAAAGTTCATGTACATTCTTAAAACATCTCTTACAACTTTCATTCAGAACTAATTTATCCCATCTTTATTCAGAACTACTTTTAGATGTAGTTTAAAAAGCAGGTTGATAGTTGCTTCACTTCCAAGTCAAAGAATATTAAAGCAAAAAATGAGACTAGGAAAGACTATTAGAGGCAGATGCACTGATAACGTACAAGTAACTGCCCGCCCAAAGAACCAGAAAGTTAAAAAATTTATAAGGAAGATTTAAATAGCATTTAATCTAAATCTACCTGGAGTATATTCAGCAGCGCTAAGTATCTCCCTAGGCCCTGAGTTACTCAGAAAAAAGTATCTAGTATAGTCTACGGCATAAAATGACAAAATAAAATTCTAAGTAGTTTCATCCAGAAAGTTGATACATCAAAGTCTGTGCTTCAAGCATCCAAAAAAATTACACTATAGAATACTTCATTTCCTAACTGAACAGTTATCACACACTCGTAAGCTATTCAAACAATACAGATGTGTATAAAGGAAGTGAAATCTCTTTCCCCCATACTGCCTTCCCAAACCCATTTCCCAGTGTTAACTGTTCTTCAGTGTGTTTCCATCCAGTCTTTTTCATCTGCATATTCCAAAACAGATAAAATCACACCAAATACATACACACACGCACTCATGCAGAAGAACACATATATCCACACGTACATACGTATGTACGAGAGGGCAGCAAAGAGAACCATACTATGCATACTGTTCTGCAATTTTCTCCTCACATATATTTCACGGCTGTTTTCCAGATCTGTTCGTATCAATCAAGCTTATTATCTTTAATGGCCGGCTGTACTGTGCTCCACTGAATGGACAGATCACTGTGTACTAATCTTTCTCCTACTGACAGTTATCCAAGTAATTTCAGGTGGTTTCATAATATGTGAATAACGCTGCACACAGACCTTTATGCACATAAGCAGGAACAGTGTGTTCTACAAAACAGAATCACAGCTTTGAAATGATGGGCCAGATAAAACACGACTTTTAATTTTGATAAAGAATACGAAACTGCCCACCAAAAAACATACCAAACGATGTGTTAGTACCTCTTTCATCACACTGAATATTATCCATATTTTTGAATTTTAGCTAGTCTTAGGCACACATGATATTTCATTACCGTTTATATCTGCATTCTCCAACAAACACTGCTGGCTGTGTATCCCATATTCCTACATCTCCCTTACTGCTAGAACCCCAGTTTTTCAGCAAGAATGTTTCCAGTTAAAAAATACTTGCTTCTCAGGCCACCTTGCGGCCATGTGATACAGTTCCGGCTGGTGGTTTAAGGAAGTGTTGATGCTTTCTTTATCCAGGTGACACCCATTCTGGAGTTCCCCTTCTCCTTTTCCTCCTGGCTCTTGGACCTACAGATGGAGACGAAGCAGCTCTCTTGCAAACATCAGGACAAAGACTGAATGTGACTGAGGAGAAGAATGCAAAGCACTGGCTTACTTAAGGCCCTTACTCCACCACTGTAACTGCCCTACAGAGTGTGACCACCCTGGACTTCCAGGCACTCTGCCTGATTTTAAGCACAGTGGTTACACAAATCTATGCATGTGGTAACTGCATAAACTACACACACACACACACACACACACACACACACACACACACACACACTGCATATAAAACTGGTGAAATCTGAATAAAGTCTGTAAGTTGCCAATATGTCAATATCCTGGTTTTCATATTTAACTATAGTTCTGTAACACGTTGCCATAGGGGGAACTGGTGAAGGGTACATGTGACCTCTCAGTACTATGTTTTGCAACCCGCTGTGACTCTGAAATTGTTTCAAAATTTTAAAAATACTTGGTCCTATTTGAAAACCCATAATCAATATACTCTTTCTCACTCTTCAAATTTCTCCCAGCAGAATCTGAATGAACTTTTCCCTTCCTTTCAACTCTACTCCAAACCCCACATTTCCAATCAAGGTTTCAGAGGATAATCAATGCATAAGAAAGTCACTGCTTCCCCCCACCCAATTCTGCACAGACAATTAATTCCTAGACACCAAGAAATCAGCCCAAAGGATGCCAAGATTATCAAGTATAACCATTCCAAAGGTTTTCATTCACATGTGTGATTGTTTACAGAAAGATAAGGGCTTTCCCACAATTACTTAAAATGTAAAGGAATATTAAAATGTTCTTAAATAGCAATTTAGATGAGCCCAAGTCAGATTTCCAAAGTACCGCATCTATATTGTGTTGGATGTTTTTGGTAACCATAGTGATGTAACTAGCAGGTGTTCAGGTAACAGTCATTAAAAGCTCACATGACTAGGTAGCAAAATGACCTTTATTAACTACTGCATCTGTGTCTGCCAAATAGAAGAGAAACAATACTCAAGTAGCCTGTTTTTTAAAGGGCAACAAGTTCTGTGACCACAGACACTGCAGTACTTTTAAATTACACTCCAATTATATCAAGATAGTGGGTACAAATAAACATTTAATTCCAAGTGGCATTCTAAGTAAAACAACTCACTGCAAACCTAATTGTTCTCTAGAGAATGTTTATAAAATCTACTGGGCAGTCTGTTTCAGTAATAAAATAATATAGAGTGAGAATCAAATCCTCTCAGTCATTAGGTAACTGATTAAATATACCAATTATCTATTATCCAGGTGCATTCATCTCTTTGCTGATAAAGAGATTTGTTTGGAGAAACAAATACCGGGCAAGCTCATGAACCACTGCATTCTTCAGAATTAACTTTTCTTCAAAATTAAAAATTAAAAAAAAGAATTAACTTTTCTTCAAAATAATGAATGAGCCAATGAGGTCCTTGCCCTCAAGAAGGTCACAGCTTAATAAAGGCACAACACTTTTAAAAAGTAAGCATAAGTACATGTGTTATAGGGGAATAAGCAGAGATCGATGCAAAGCGTTACTCTAAATCACTGTCAGGTAGAACTCAGTACACCTCTGTCCTACCAGTTCCCAACTATCCCCCCACACCATCTCTAAGAAAACTAAGAAAGCAAGAAAGGATGTTGATCAATGTCTTAGAGAGGCTGTCTGAGGATCCCTACTTACACTGCAAGCCCATGTATAAATCTGACTCACATTACCGGTTTATAATACCCACTCTTTTCTCCATCATATAATATATAATACAAGGTAACCTGCACCACATATATTTGTGACAGGACACGTAACCCAAAATGCAGCTGTCCACAGATAATTATGGATCTGTCACTGCTATTCTTTTCCATTAAGCAAAATGTAGTAACAGACATTCCGTAAGATCTTATACCACAGGCACACACCATCTACAGAAGTTTACACTCAAGTTTTTACACGTTTTTCCTCATATTGAGACAGTAACTTGTTTAAAGTGAAAAATAACCTAAATTATACCCAGATGTCATTACTATAAAAAAATAAAAACTACATTTTGCTTTTTTTAATGTTTATTCATTTTTGAGAGAGAGACAGAATGCGAGTGGGGGAGGGGCAGAGAGAGAAGGAGACACAGAATCTGAAGTAGGCTCCAGGCTCTGAGCTGTCAGCACAGAGCCCAACGCGGGGCTCGAACCCATGAACCACAAGATCATGACCCGAGCAGAAGTTGAACGCTTAACCAACTAAGCCACCCAGGTGCCCTACTTGTTCTGTTAGGTGGTACTTTTTTTCCTTTTGATTTGACTTTTTTTCCCCTTTTTTATCCCCATGTGATAAATCCTTGAGTATAATCAGGAAAAACACAGAAAGAAGCAACAAACGACAGACCAAAGAGTGTGCAAGACAATTTAGAGAAGTGAGGAAACCAAGATAAAATCAGCATCCTTTAAGAATGTATCATCCAGGAGCCCCTGAGTGACTCAGTCAGTTAAGTGTCTGACTCTTGATTTTGGCTCAGGTCATGATCTCAGGGTCGTGAGACAGAGTCTCACTCTCAGGGTCAGGAAATGGAGCCTGCTTGGGATTCCCTCTCTCTTCTCTCTCTCTTTCCTCCTCCCCCACCACACACTCACTCAGTCTCACTCTCCTCACTCTCTCACGCTTTCTCTCAAGAAGGAAGGAAGGAAGGAAGGAAGGAAGGAAGGAAGGAAAGAAAAGAGAGAAGAATGCACCATTCAGAAAATCAACAAATGTGTCACCAAAGGGTGCTCCACATGTCACCATGTTGTAGGGTTGTGACCTCCAGTGACAAGAACTATTACCCAGATCCTCCCCACTGAGACAAATATAGACAGAGTCTTGAGACATGGGGCACATTTCTGATACTGACATCACAGATGGTAGAATGGGTTTTGAATTTGCTTTACTTCAGAAATTACTTGAACAAATGTGTTTTGATATTAATAGAAATACTGATTGCATTTCAAAATCTGAAGATTTTTTTATTCATCAAGCATACTCTGAGCATTTACTAAATGCACACATCCTAACACTACACATTCTGGGAGAGCTCCTACACCATTTCAAGAGGGAAACCATCACCATTAAATATTTTTAACAACTAAGGCAGTGATTTAAAAAAAATGGAACAAAGGGCTAGAAGTGACGGTAGTGGAAAGTGAGTTGGGATGGGTAGGACGGAACTCCCAAAATGCCCATCAAAGGAGACCATGCTTCACCCTGAGAGCAGTGAGGACTCACAATGAATTTTTAAGCTCAAATGCATGACAGAAACATTGTTCTAAACGGTGACCCAATATAAAAATGAAAAATGCATCCAAACAGGTTGGTATACATAAATTTTTTTCTCAAATGGGCAATGAAAAATACATTAAAGGCAAAAATATCATTACACATTACTAACTATAAAGTGTAATAAATCTGAACACACAACACACATTTGTTTACTTAACAAACACACAGATACCATGTGCCAGGTGCTGTTCTAAGCACTTTACAAATGTTGATTCATTTCATCCCCATTAACAACCTTATGAGAACGTCTGTGTACTGTTATTAATCCAAATGTACATAGGAGGAGACCGAGGCACAGAGAAATTAAATAACTTGCCCAAGTTCACAAGACTAGATGGTTGTGGATTCAAGATATGAATCCAGGCAGTCTGGCTAGACAGTCTGCCCAGTAGGGTCCAACAGAACTTTCTGCAACGTGGCTACTGGGCACTTACCATGTGGCTAGTATGACTAAGAAACTGAATTTTTTTATTTTTTATTTTTTTAATGGTTATTTATTTTTAAGAGAGAGAGAGAGAGCACGAGCAGGGCAGAGAGAAAGGGAGACACAATCTAGAGCAGGCTCCAGGCTCTGAGCTGTCAGCACAGAGCCCGATGCGGGGCTCAAACCCACAAACCATGAGATGGTGACCTGAGCCAAAGTCAGACGCTTAACCAACTGAGCCATCCAGGCGCTCTGGAACTGAATTGTTTCATTTTCCTTAATATTAATTATTTAAGTTATTAAGTTACTTAAGTTTATTTTTTTAAGTTGTTTAAGTGTAAATAACCATGCGTTAGTGGCTAGTGTACCATGAGGGACAGAGTTCAGACGATGCTCTTAATTACCATGGAGTACGACCTTACTGACAAGCAAGAAAGGAAGGTTACTCAGGATGTCCACTGCATTCAATTTTAAGTTTATACAATCCAAAGAAAACTTTTCAAAGAATTTAGACTTTCAAGCAATAACTGATTGCAAAATTTACTGCCTTACTTCCATAATTCTTTATCATAGTTGAGACAATGACACACTGGACCAATGAGCTAAATAACATGGACCCATTTTTCTTTAAAATAATGTATTTTAAAACAGCTTGCTAATTAAAATCTATACACAGAAATATACTTCCCTAACACAATGTTCTGATAAAACTGTTATCAATTATCTTTGCCCATAACACATACACAATTTCAAATATCACATTTCTCAATTTAAAGAATAAATGCACTGCTTAAAGTTTTCCAAGTGTAAGTGAAATGAAACTGTTCAAAAGACTACCCATCACTATACTGAGTCTGACCACTGTGCACAGAGAGCCCTGTCTTCTCTCCTGGACACAAACGCTTATCAGCAAGTTTAGCAGTCATCGAACATATCAGGAGTGCAATATCAGTGGCAATAACAATAAAAATAACAGAACCAAGGAAAACATTAACAGCAGCTAACGCTGAGCTCTTACTACATGCCAGCCACCGTGCAGGCCCTTTATATGCCTGATCTCAATCCTCACGACACTCTTGCAAAGTACGTCCCATGGTCATCCCTACTCCAGGAAAAGAATCTGATGCACAGGGACGTAAGTAACTCGCCAAAGGTCACACAGCTAAAAAGTGAGAAACAGATACAGGGTTGAGACCCCAGTCTGCCTGAATATAGTCCATGATTTCAATTAGCCTCTTCTGTGCTTCCTTTCTCTTGATTAAGTCACATTACTGTATATCGACATAGCAGTAAACTGTAAAAACTCTCTGAAAGTTTTTATACTTAAGCTTATACTTTCTAAGACTTCTGAAACCCAATTTACTATGTGTGTGTGTAGAAAACAGTGAAGACAGCCAGGTGAGCATTATGAATCTGATATTTTAATCTAAGAGGTCATCACAAAAAAACAAAAATGGCTTTAAGAAAAATAACAGAATATGAATGTCAGTGCTGAGATCTTAGAGAACACCTCATCATAGAACAAATGGAAAACACCATGACACGCAGAGATTTACTTACTGACTTGCCACATGATGGTAGAACTAGATCATAGGTCTTCTGATTCCCTAACCATCAATGTCCCTCCCATCCTATTGTAACAGCCACATCTGTGTTTTAACTCAGGATTAAGACTATTCCTCATTAAGACTACCCAACCCCAACAATAACAAAATATACTGTAATAGGGCTTGAGTTGCATGCTAAGAGATTCTGCTATTTAAAAGATATACTTTTGGATACACATTAGTGCGGATTGCTTTGACCATAAGTAATAAACCAAGAAGTGTAGAGGGAAGTGAGGTGGTGCAATGCTCACTGGTCCCAGTGCTTTCACCAAAGACCAGACTTCTACATTTCTCTTCCACCATATCGCTTCTGTCCTCACGGTCACATCATGGCTGCTACAACTTCAGGAATTACATTCACATTCCAGATAAGAAAAAAAGATGTAACAAGGAAGCAGAGATGACCAACTATCTCAGAGAGCAAAACTTTCCCAGAAATCTCTAGCTGACTTTTACTTGCATCGCAGAAAAATATCGTTTAATTGGTTTGTTTTTTAACAAACAGTATCACTCCAAACAAAATCAAAATCCTGTTATTAGTAAAGATTTGAAGGAGATAGGATACTGGGTGGGCAATGAACGGTGTATGCCACAAGTAGTCATTTCTCAACTTCTCGTTAGTTCTTTTTTGGTCAAGAGCTTGAAACTTTTTGGGGCGCCTGGGTGGCTCAGTCGGCTGAGCATCCGACTTCAGCTCAGGTTATGATCTCACACTCCATGAGGACGAGCCCCGCGTCAGGCTCTGTGCTGACAGCTCAGAGCCTGGAGCCTGCTTCAGATTCTGCGTCTCCCTCTCTCTCTCTCTGCCCCTCCCCTGCTCATGCTCTGTCTCTCTCTGTCTCAAAAGTAAATAGAAACATTAAAAAAAAAAAAAAAAAAAGCTTGAAACTTTTTGTAAATCATAAAAAAAAAACTTCAAAGAAACTAAATCAAGAATACTACCTGCTGTAACTTCAGTTTCTCAAACTTAGTCAATGTGTGCAGCAAAATACATCCACTTCAAATATAAGCTGAAAACCATGATCTTTCAGCTGCAAACCATGATCTATCAGACACTACAAAATATCTCAAAAGGAATCCCACCTTTCTCTGTCCACTGTTACGTTATTAGCTACAATATTTCATTTAACTAAAGATCAGTTTCTGACAATCTTAACTCTTCCAAAGCACAGCTAAAAGAATGGAAGCAAAATTGTTCAGAGCCAAGGGTACCGTTGACCCTTGAACGACATGGGTTTGAGTTGTACAGGTCCTACACAGATGTTTTTCAGTAAACACAGTGGAAAACTTTTTGGAGATTTGAGACAATCTGGAAAAACTCACAGGCAAATCGCATAGCCTAGAAATATCAAAAAAATTAAGTAAAAGGTCTGTCATGAATGTGTAAAATATATGTAGACATTAGTCTATTTTATCACCTGTTACCATAAAATATATACAAATCTATTATAAAAAGTTAAAATGTATCAAAACTTATGTACACACTTACAGACCATGCATGCCACCACTCACAGTCAAATGTCAACAAAGGTAGAGATTAAATCACAACTGTATAAAATTAACCAGAAGGGGAAAGGCAATCTGTGAAGCCATCGCCACAGCCATGCCAGCAGATGTGAAAACCTTACACTTTTCATGAAATACCTTTTATCTCATGTTGAAAATGCTGTACTTATGTGGGTACAGGATTGCTGTAAGAAAGAAATACCTACAGAATCTAGTATGATTGGAGAAAAAGCGAAGTCATGATGTGACAACTAAAAGCAAAAAGAGGATGAAGGATCTAAAGCCAGAGAATTTAATGTCAGCACAGGATGGTTTGATAATTCTAGAAAGAGGTTTGGCTTAAAAAACATCAAGATAACAGGAGAAGCAGCCTCTGCCAGCCAAGAGGCAGCAGACGAGTTCCCAGATGCCATTAAGAAAATCACTAAAACAAGGTATCTGCCTGACCAGGTTTTTAATGCAGATGAAGTGCCCTATTCTGGAGGAAAAAGAAAAAAAAAAAAAAAAGAATGCCACAAAGGACATTAGTAAGGAAGAGAAATAAGCAGGAGGATTTAAGACAAGAAGGGACAGGCTAACTTTACCGTTTTGTGCAAATGCAGTCAGGTTTATGACCAGACTGTCCTTATCTAGAAAGCCTGGGCTTTGAAGGGAAAAGATAAACACCAGCTGTCAGCCTTTTGGTTGTACAACAAGAAGGCCTGGACAACCAGGACCCTTTTCTTGGATCGGCTCCATCAATGTTTTGTCCCTGAAGTCAAGAAGTATCTTGCCAGTATGAGACTACTTTTCAAAGTTGTTTTGATATTGGACAGTGTCCCTGGCCACAGAGCCCCATGAGTTCAACATTGAAGGTGTCAAAGTGGCCCACATGCCCCAAAATACAACGTCTCTAATTCAGCCTTCGGATTGGGGACATAAGGACCTTTAAGGCTCATTACTTGGCACTCTACAGAAAGGATTGTTAACGTTACAGAAGAGAACTCTGCCAGTGAGAACATTCTGAAAGTCTGAAAATATTACACTACTAAAGATGCCATGTTGTTACGGAAAAAGTCATGAAAGCCATCAAGGCCAAAACGATAAACTCCTGCTGGGGAAAAGTGTGTCCAGATGTTATGCCTGACTTCATAGGATTTACAACACAGCCAACCAAGGAAACCAGGAAAGAGATTGTGGATATGGCAAAGAAAAGATCGGGGGGGGGGGGGGGGGGGGGGGGGCTTGAAGGGTTTCAAGATATGGATCTTAGAGAAATTCAAGAGATAACAGATACCACATGAGAAATTCAAGAGATAACAGATACCACACGAGAGGAGTTAACAGATGACCTGATGGAAATGAACGCTTCCGAACCAGTGCCGGACGATGAGGAAGACACAGAAGCAGCAGAGCCAGAAAACAAATTGAAATCAGATAATCTGGCGGAAGGGGTCCCATCATTCAAAACTGCTTCTGACTTCTTTAACAACATGGACCCTTCTACGGTACAGGCACTGAAACTAAAGCAAATGGTGGAAGAAGGATTGGTAAAGTATGGGAATGTTTTTGGAAAAATGAAAAAGCAAAAGAGTCAGACAGAAACCATGATGTATTTCCATAGAGTTTCACCTACTGTGCCCGCCTCACCTGCCTCTCCTTCCTCCTCCTCCACGTCCGCTGCCCCTGAGAAGGCGCCACCACCCCCGCTTCCTCCTCCTCTGCAGCCTAGGCAACGTGAAGACAACAAGGATGAGGATCCCATTTCCACTTAATAAACAGTAAACAATCATCATGCCACACAGTTAATACATGTTGGCTGCGTACATGTGTGTCTTTGTGCAAACATCTAACAACTGTAGGCATGAACTGTAGCAGATGCTTTTGCGTCATCAGTGTCACTTAAGTATTCGTCATGGAGAACGTCCTGTGCAAGACCTACATGGAAGCAGATAGCCTATCCTCAGATAAGCATAAGGTGAGTGGCATTTAATATAAAATCAATAATGTGTTAGTTTTCTTACTGTTTATAACTTCGCTTTCAAAGAATTACACCACCGTACATTATGCTTGGAGGAGCTTTGTATCAGCCTATCATCAAAAGTGTCTTTTCTAAAACAAAACAAACAAACAAAAAAAGTGTAACAGTGTTTCCTATACGCTATCATGAATATGACTGTGACACTGCATAGCATAAAAATTTTATATGATTTATTCATTAGTATACAGGCTAGGCTCCCGTGAAGCCATCGAATTGATTACACTAGGCTACCGTAAGGCAATCTTATTGCTGCTTTCTCATTATCAATGCCTGAATCATGAGACCCGGTATGAATTTCTTTTTCACATTATCTTTTCATTTTTGATGTCTAGTCTTAGTAAGAAATTTGACAGCTACAATGTTTTGTATCATGTAAGACAATACTGATAATGGTACTGACAGACTATTCATCTTGTAAACTGATGACATACACTTACAGTGTCGATACAGTGCTATCCTGTAAATGTATTTTCTCTCCCTTATGATTTTCTTAACAACATTTTCTTTTCTCTAGCTTTAGTGTAAGAACACAGAATATAATACACACGACACACAAAATATGTCTCAATCGACAGTTTATATTATCAGTTAGGCTTCCACTCAACAGTAGGTTGTTAGTAAAGTTTGGGGGAGTCAAGTTATACGTGGATTTTAAACTGTGTGGGGATTGGCACCCTTAACCCCCACATTATTCAAGAGCCAACTATTTCAGTTAACATTTATTGACCAATTTAACAAATATAACCATAATATACAGAATATTAAAGGCATAGTAACAGGCAAAAGTAAACTGCTGAGGACATACAAAGAATGCCTAATTCTGCCCTCGAAGGCTGAGGGGAGAAAGTTAGGGAATGCTCCCTGGAGGGCTGGCACTGCTCCCTGGAGACTGACCTGATGAGAGGAAGGACCTGCCATCCTGATGGGGCAGCACGTCTGAGACACAGCAAGCACTCTGCTGAGCCTCCACAGACAGCACACAGAGAGATCTAGTAATACCACTAAAAACACAGGTTAAATCCCAATCGAGGTTGCATGACAGACTGTTTCACAAAGTGATCTCAGAGAGCAACGGAAGGATGGAATACAGTTAAATGACAGAATGTCACATGACTAGTCTTCTCACCTTCTCCCACTATCATCTAAAGGTTTCTAAACTTCTTCTCACGGTATGTAGGTCTCTTCATGTTTGGCTACCTGGCTCCCGTCCACTGTTTATTTGGCTTAGGATGCTTTTACACGCTCTCCCCCCACACCCCCAGCCAGCTAGGTTTTTATACATCCTCTGACACCTAGCTCAAGTGAAAGCATCTGTCACTTCGCTAACGAGTCTAATTCCTTTGCTCTCCTAATTACCACACTGGGGCCAGTTCCCCATGGGGTTCCCATGACACCTTGTCTACTACAACACCTATCATGCTATTGTAATTATTAGCTTTTGTCTCTTACCACCTGCATATGTGTTCCCTGAGAAACTCTGCATCTAAGAAGTCACAAATGTTCAGTGAGTGTTTATCAAATAAAATAAATGAGGAAGCTACTTTAATGATCTCGGGGAGAGAGGTTAAGGCTTAAAAGTGGGAATAAAAAGGTTAGGACAGATACCAAAGCTCATAGGCTTTATTAACAGGAGGGATTTTCAAGGTCTCACTCTAAATCTACTCTTACTTTAAGATTAATTTTAATAAACATGGTCATCAGGTTTTGCAACCTACAAAAAATATTTTGAATAAAGAACCTGAATCATATTTATATTTATCAGACTTCTGTTTAACAAGATAGGGAAACATGTACTATTTTTTAAATATTGTTATCCAAATAAACATGAAGCTTTTAAAGAAGAAAACCAGGCTGCTCAGTGACACACAGCCACAGTGATTACACGTGTGCCTTCTGTACATGTGAACAGATTGTACAGTTTTACTTCCAGTCTGCTCGACAGTGTGGAGCCTCCCCAACCTCCTCCATCAATTTGGCCCTAGAGACGGAGGCTTACCAGGATATTCGAGAGGAAAACTGTGACAGTTTGTGTTTCCATTTAGCATAAAATCACTCATTCCATCCCTTTCCTTGGTCTACAAGATCACATTGCTCTAACTCTTAGACTAGTTTACCTTGACAAATGTATATTTTCTTTCTTTTCTTTCATTCATTCATTCATTCACTCATTCATTCATTCAACAAATAGCTGATTGCCCACTATATCCCAGACACTGGCAAGGATCTTATCTTTGTATCCTCAGTGACTAACACAGTGACTGGCATATAGTGGGCACTTGACAAGGGCTTTATGTATAAATAAATGGGAGAATGATGAATGGACAAATGAACATATACATGTGTATCTGACCCTCTTTCCCAGAAGACAAGGATACTTTTCCAAAGACCAATTATCCTTTGCTTAATCTTCCTTTATTTTGCCCGAGGGTGTATTACAAAACATCTATGCCTATTCATTTTGACCATCTTACAAATGTCAATCATTTCTATCAGCTCCCCACTGCATTATTAAAATATAAAATACAGATCCACTAAAATCATACTTCAAATAACACTAGTTCTCTCCCTTTCTAACAATGCTAACCGCTGCAAAATTCTAAGTTCCGCGCAAAGCATTAACATGAACTCTTAGTAATTTCACCAAGTGCTACGTAGGTTGGGATACTTGATTAATACTTCAACTAAATGACAAAGCAGTGATTTGGCAGATATTTTGAAAATTTTAAAGAAAATATTTATGAATATTGCACAATTTCCCTCCTTCCTCAAAATAATCCTTCACCATACCCTTGAGTCCTACCTATAACAAGATACATTAAGTTTGCTTACTGCTTCATACCCAGGAAAACTAAGTTATGACAATTTCTCAAAACACTTATCATAATGGTTTCATCTCCAACTTTGATACTTCCCCTCACAAATCAATTCTTCCATACAATTTACTAAAATTAATGTGAATATAATACTTTGGAATGTGGCTCTCTCTACATTCATCCAAATTCATGTTATATTTAAAGAACTGAGTTTTAAAATTCTTTTTATAGGTCATTGTTTTATATTTATCTATAGAGCTTTTTCTCAGTTTATCAATATTATAAATTGGTAAAATGTAATAATATTTTAAGAAAGGATAAAACTAATAATAAACATATTAGCTACATGATTAAAAACACTATTAGATTAGGTATGAAAAAAAGAAGTGTCTATGAAAAACAATGTGCCTACAACATGCCTCTGTTTTTCCTGGTCATAGAAAATTCTGCCTGAAAATCATAAGAATCAAAGAAGAAAAGCTGTTCTACTACTTTAGTATACAGAATCTCTTAGTACTATATTTTCTATATTCATATGGCATTTCCTGTCAAATATGATTAGGCTGTGGACATGTATGCATTTTAAAAAACAAGAAAAATATTACTACTCTTTTCCCTGGGTATATTCCAAGTAATTATGACTGTGACTGAAAACATATAAACTAGCAGAAACATTCCAATAAAAAAATCCCATCTGTAAAGGTTAAACTGTATGAATCTGACATTTTCAAACAGATTGAGATTAAATTAACTAATTTATATTCTCCTGAAATAGTAAAAGCAGTAAGCTTTTTATTTTTTTCTTAGTTAGAATCCTGCCATCCAGAGATAGGAATTCAGTCCTTCTTATTACAGAAGAAAAAGAAGAGGAAATAAAGTAGCAAAAAGGAGGTGAGTAAAGTGTCCTAAATACTATCACATTTTCAAAGGTAAGTAACAATAGTTTCTCTGCTTTTTGACATGCATTTTTGCCCATTTAAATACAATGTTATTCCATAAAATGAGAACAGACAAGATAATCTAAGGTTTCTTTCAGCTGTACTATTTTATATGTGGCTGAATATACTATGTGTCACAATACTATTTCATATCACCACTCTAGATAATTTTGCACAGGATTTAAGGAATCTTATAAGCTTTACTTAAATAGAGATCAGAACAAGCTTTTTAAAAATCCATAATAATCTATATTTTATATCATCTGAAATATATTTATGCTATTCAAATCATACAAAAATAAATGCTGTATGATATCTTACATGTGAAAAGCTGATATACAAATTTTATCACCTGACTGATTTTAAACCACAGATTAAATTAATGACATTGCCAGCATTATAAACTAAGTTTATAAACTTACATGTTTTTAATCAATTCCTTAATGTCATTTTGGAGATTTATGGTTTCAAATGTTTAAAAAAGCAAAAAACACGAATATTTCTTCAAAGGTGTATCTGCATTAGTTCATTTTAAGATCTGCAAGTCAGGGATGCAATTTAGAAAAATTCTGAAAACGTATTTCAACATATCTGAAATTGACACAGACTATAAAGGACTATTTTAAATATAAACAGCATTAATTAAGCATATAATCACAAATAGAAACAAGTAATTAATCACTGAAAAAGGACAGAAAACTACCATTCAGTTGCTGAATTCCCATTTGTAACTATTAATTGATCAGCTGGCCATACAAATAGGAACCATCTAGTTATTCTGCCCTGGTACAGGCAGAATCCTAGCTTGTTCCTTTCTGATTTCTGCCATGAACATTTGTATTTTAAAACTAAAAGAGGATTATATAAATTATTCTGCTATCTCCAAAATACATGACACAAGAGGATCTTTCCAGTGTGAAAAAAACTGTTGCAATAGCTATGTCATAACCTCTCCTTACTCTTCATACCTTTTCCTAAGATGATATGCTTCTAATTTGTCATTTAAAAACAGTAACAATAAGACATGTTAACAATTATGCCATTACCTGATCCTTCTCAGTTACCATAATCTATCAGAAGAGCAAAAGCATATGTGATAACTCAAAACTCCTTTTTTATAGCTGTTCTTTTAGGTCGATATTTGTAAAAAACCTCTACGTGCTCCGATTGTTCATTCTGACGATGTTCCTACCTTCCTTGACTTTGGCTGCTTTTTGCCTCGATGGTGTCACCAGATCCTTTACAATCTGCAAGACCTGAATCATTGCTAGTTAACAAGCCAGAGACTACGCTGCTTCCTCCAGAAATCCAACAGGTTTCATCACCGAGAGCTCACTGCTGTTTCTGCTTTCGGGAAGCTCGGCACGAACACCGTTCAACTACAGAGAGATACATGCTTTGCTTAGCTATCAAGGAAGGCTCTGAAGCAGTTAATAAGAAACAACGAAAGGATAGGCTGTATCTTCTTGATACAAAGTGACTTCAGCACTTGTGAAAACCACCATCCTCAAAGTCCAAATGTATCACTTCACAAAGCATTAACCAGTTATAAACAAAACAAAACAAAACAAAACTCAATGTGGGCAATCTTCTGCAAATCACTAAGCACAGTGAAAACATTTTCTCACAAAAGTCATGACAGGAAAAATAAAGTGCTATGCTATAAATTCTCATATAGCGGATCACAGATGCTATGTGCAAGTTTTTAAAAACACTCAGAAGGAGTCAACCAAAATACCCTGCGCTGCAAAGCCTGAATACTTTTTTTTCCCAATTTCTCAAAAATCTCATATTTGAAACACAGAAGATAAAATGAGGATAAAAATAATACTCTTGCAAACTCCAAGCTCCCAGGTCTGTATAACAGATAGGAACCTCCAAAAATGATCCTGTAAATTCCTTGCCCGCCTCCTCATGCAGACACCTCTGACATCCTAGTACATGAAAAGAAGTCTAAATTCACACTTCCCGCTAGAAATCCCTGAAGGGTTGAAATTCGTTGGCCTCACCACTAAGAGGCATGAGCCAGAGACTGTGCAAATCAGGTATAACCACCATTTTTGCCTCACAGTTTTCAACACCTAAGCTGCAACAACGCCCAATTAATATTGAATACCTTTGTTACATATTCTATTTACCATACACATCCCCTTTTCAAAGGGCTACAGAGTTAATGAAAAGAGAAAACTGACATTTGGTGCTAATGTGGTTAAACGTTGTATTTACTCAATGATTCTCTACCGGCAATGTGTTCTCCTTACTGTACCTCCCAACTGTCCCCTCAGTTTTTCTTCTTTCCCATTTGTTACTTTTGATATCCTTAATGTATCATTAAATAATGGATCTCAGGGCCAATCAAAGGCAGTTCCCTTGTCCTCACACTTAAAAGGCTTATTTGTCACTTTCCCATTTTTCAATTGGACAACTAAGGTGCACGATCAACCAGGGCTGGAAGTAAAACACAGGATCCAAAACTCAAAGGCTTCTGGTTTCTCTGACATCACGCCTTTTCTGTAAAAATGTATAGTTTTAAAATTCAGGGTGAAGTTTTCAGCTCTTCAGAGAAGAGGTGCTATAACATGTGCATATATATCCACCCATAATGTATTCTCCATATGGGTGGTAATTTAAGACATTAGTGTTACAAATCCATGACAGCGAGAAACTACTTGCAAATGGAGGACAAAACATGACAATTATCCTAACTACCTGTTCTCTTTAAAGAGAATATCTATACTTGCAAACTAAATTAAAGAGTTCAGATGAGTCAAAGACCAAGTTTTCAACCTCCCATCAAAACCGTGCCCTTTAACAATTCCCTCTGAAGACTTGATAGAGACACATCAATATCTAAATCGAACTCCTCAAATCAAGTTCCCCCACCCAGTTCTTTCAATCCCTGGCCCCATTTCCTAGGGCAGTTCGGAGCACAAAATAGGTATTAGGTATATACTGAGTTTATTTCCAATTCTTTGCATTTCCAGCTCCTGAGAAACCATTTCCACTCTTCTCGAAAAAAAAATTATGTTTTTGAAAGGTACTTGCTGTTAGCTTTGCTCTCTCCCAGTATTTTTCTCTTCCCATACAAGGAAGGGGATCTACAGGGCATTATCTTCAGTCAGCTCTATCTTCCATATCTGATCAGTGAAGAGAAGACTTTCTATATTCATGTTTCCATAAAATTCAATCTGCATCGTCCCCCATCTCACTGATAACAGTATTGGTTGTGAAAATGAAAATCGGAGCAATCAGTTTGACTTACTACCGTCAGTCCTTAACTTCTGCAAAGCAACCAACAGCTTTTTCTTGTTTCTCTCATTCTCTTCGCATTTTTATCACATATGGCATCAGTAAACCTATCAGACCACATACTCCAATATAGTATATATAAGGGAGCTGTACTGTAAAATGTGAAGATCATGAAAGACAGAGGAACTATTATATTACAGATCAGAGGAGAGTCCAGAGTCAGGTTAACTAGAATGTAACGCATGATGTCAGGTTACACACTGGGCCAGAAAGAGATGAGGGGAAATACATGATATTTGGGAACAACACCATCTATAGGTTATTAGTGTTAATTTCCTAACTATGACCACTATACTGCAGTTACATAATAGAACATCCTGGATTTTAGTAATATACCCTGAAGTATTTAGGGGTAAATACTTCACTGTACCCTTTACTGGTCCAGGGGGGGAAAAATATGAATACAGAATGAGAAACTAAATGTGGTACAACGCTAGCATTTGGGAAATCCAGGTAGAAGAATATGAGAATTGTCTGTGTTATTCTTGCAACACTTTCCTGAGTCCGAAATTATTTCAAAATAAACTTAAATTCTGACTACACAGGGGTGCCCGCATGGTTCAGTTGGTTAAGCGTCTGACTCTTGATTCGGGCTCAGGACATCATCTCACAGTTCCTGAGATCAAGCCCCCCACTCCCCACCGCCGTTGGGCTCCACACTCAGCATGGAGCCTGCCTGGAATTCTCTCTTGCCCTCTGGCTCTGCCTCTCCCCTGCTCGCTCGCTAGCTCTCTCTCAAAATAAATAAACTTAAAAAAAATTCTGACTACATAGCCCAATACATGTGTATTTATTTGTTTATAAAGGTTATATACGTATTGGTACTTATGTATGTTTCAATCACATAAAGCAAAGGATTTTAAAGGACCAGACTAACAATGTAAAAAAGAATTCCACACTTGTGAATATGCTGTGTGCCAGTTGTCTGTGTATGTGTACACATACATACACACATTTATACGCATTCTCACATTTGCTTCCTCTCCCCAAAGATCATTCTGAATCCTGGAACGCACATTGTGAAAGTACACATACCTGTGGGGTTACTCTGGCACGGGCAGTCTTAAAAGAATTAATTTCCAGACCCTTAACTTCCATATGTACTTGTCACTAAAGCTGACCTGCCTGAGAAGATGCCTGCAGCAGGGGTTCTCCATTTCCGCGTCCCTTTACTCAATCGCCTCTACCCCACGTTACAAAACAGAAAACAAAAAATAAAAACAAGGTCCGCCCTGATCCATCTTACTACAGCACAGTGCTCAAGGGGTGAAAACATGAGAGATGGCAGAGGAATACAACCCAACAACTCCTTTAATCAGGGCAAAGTAACATCAGCCCATTCCACTTATTAAGATAGGAATTTCTAATAAAAGACTCATTTAAAGCGAATAATTATTCATCAAAATTTATCACATATCTGTTATTTTGACAAATGGCACAGGATAAGCCTCTGTGAGGAAAGCAGAGTGGATGTATGATTTCAGAAAAACAAGTAGATACAATCTCTGGCTACTTAGGAATGGCCTGTTCATTTTTTAAATGGATGACTTTGGGTATCAAACCACTGTTATTCAAACCTCACTAGATACACTTATAAGAGGGATGTAATCGTTTTCTTTAATACTTGTCCTCATTGGGCCCCTGGCACAAAGAAATGCTTTAATCTCAGACCTCAGTTCTTATCATTGGTCCATGCCATGGCCCACTTTTATTTATTCACTCAATATTTCTTTTTAATAATAAACACCACAAAGCACCACTCAAACAAAAACTAGGGCCTTAACAATAATCTACATTTAACTACAGTCCCCCCCAACCACCAACCCATCCCCCTGCTTCATCCCAAACTAACAAACATCCTGAATCCAGTAGTTAACCATTCCCTTGATTTCCTTTATATCTCTCTATCCATCTATCATTACCTCCCTCTCTCTCTCTCTCTCTCTCTCTCTCACACACACACACACACACACACACACACACGCCACACATCTTTGTGTTGCTGTTTGGGGTATCACATATTTTGTGTTATCTTTGAGGAATTATATTTTTTCTTACATATTGACACCAGTGGTTCTCAATCTTCACTATACATTGAAATTAAAAGTTTTAAAGGGGTGCCTGGGTGGCTCAGTCAGTTGAGTGTCCAACTTCGGCTTAGGTCATGATCTTGCATTCATGGGTTCGAGCCCTGCCTCAGGCTCTGTGCTGACAGCTCAGAGCCGTGAGCCTACTTTGGATCCTGTGCCTCCCTCTCTCTCTCTGCCTCTCCCCTGCTCACACTCTGCCTCTTAAATCAATCAATCAATCAATCAATAAATCAACAAAACGTTAAAAAGATTTAAAAAAATAAATAAAAGTTTTAAAAAATTTTAAAAATCTGGTTTCTGAGTCCATCTACAGGGATTTGGACTTCACTGTACAGGGGTGTAGCATAAGCATCACAAATTTTAAAGGTTCCCTCAAACAATCCTAACATTCAAGGACCACTGCTATAGAAGAATGACCTAGGAAAAGTTAATGTGTACAAGTACACATGAAACGTACAAAAATCATGATTCCACTATTTCAGTGTGTTTATCACATGCATACACACACACACGGAGAAAGACGTATATGCACAAAGAAAAAAAACATCAAAATGTTACCAGCAATTTTTCCTCTGAAAAGTGACGCTACATATTAATTTTTATTATCTCCTTTTTGCTATACTTTTCTGAGATACATTTAACTATTTAAAGAAAGGAATTGGGGCGCCTGGGTGGCTCAGTAGGTTGAGCATCTGACTCTTGATTTGGATTAGGTCATGATCCCAGGGTCATGGGATTGAGCCCCGCATCAGGCTCCGTACTGAGCATGGAGGCTTCTTAGGATTCTCTGCCTCCCTCCCTCTGCCCCTTTCCAATGTGCATGTGTGTGCACACGCATGTGCACTCTCACTCATATATAAAAAAAAAGAAAAGAATTATATTTTGGTTTTTAAATATTCCATATCACCTCACCAGAAAGGATACACAGATGGTACATTAGCACGTGAAAAGAGGTTCAACATCATATGTCCTCAGGCAATTTCAAGTTAAGATAACAAGACACCCCTACACACCTATTAGAATGGCTAAAAGGCAGAACGCTGACAACACCAAATGCTGGCAAGGATGTATGGACGGAGCAACAGGAACTCTCATTAACTGCCAGTGGGAACACAAGGTGGGAATGCAAAATGGTACAGCCACCTTGGAAAAAACAATCTGGTGGTTTGTTACAAAACTAAACAAGCCCTTACCATTTTATGCTGCAATTGTATTATTCCTTGTTATTCACCCAAATGAGTTAAAAACTTACAAAAACCTGTACATGAACGTTTACAGTTTTATTTGCAATTGCCAAAGCCTGGAAGCAATCCTTTGTTTTTCAGTGCATGAATGGATAGACAAATTGCTCCGATCCAGGTTACAGAATATTGTTCAGCAATAAAAGGAAATGAGCTATCAAGCCACCAAAAAAAAAAAAAAAAAAAAAAAAAAAAAAAGGAGGCACCTTAAATGTTAAGTAAAGGAAGCCAATCTGAAAAGGCTACATAGTATAAGATTCTAATCATATGCCATTCTGGAAAAGGCAAACCTATGGAGACAGCAGAGTGATCCTTTGCTGCCTCAAATCCTTTGATTTGAGAAGAGAGGGGGAAGGATGAATAGGCAGTCGCACAGGGAACTTCTAAGGCAGTGAAACTACTCTATACGCTACTGTAACAGTAGATACATGTCATTATACATTTGTCAAAACCCATAATATGTACAACACAAAGAGTGATCCTTAATGTAAACTTTAGTTAACAATAATGCATTGATATTGGCTCATCAACTGCAGTAAGTGAACCACAAAAATGCAAGATGTTAATAACAGGAAACCAGGAAGGTGGGAGTATTCTAAGGGGGCTTAAGGGAACTCCCAGGACTTTCCACTCAACTTTTCTGTAAATCTAAAAGTGTTCTAAAAGAGTCTTTTAGGAAAGACTGGGTGGTTCAGCTGGTTGAGCATCTGACTCTTGATTTTGGCTCAGGTCATGATCCTGGGGTCATGGGATTGAGGCCCCTGAGTGTGGAACCTGTTTAAGAGTCTATCTCCCCATCTGCCCCCCTCACCCATTCGTGCTCTCCCACTCTCTCTAAAAAAATAAATAGAAGACAGGCTTTTAAAATAAAGAAAATCTGTATTTAATATATACTTCATCTATATCCTACTCTTTAGACTTTATCTGAAATAATACAAAAATAGGGCACGTGGGTGGCTCAGTCGGTTGAGCGTCTGACTTCGGCTCAGGTTATGATCTCACAGTCTGTGAGTTCGAGCCCCATATCGGGCTCTGTGCTGATGGCTCAGAGCCTGGAGCCTGCTTCCGATTCTGTGTCTCCCTCTCTCTCTGCCCCTTCCCTGCTCATGCTCTGTCTCTCTCTCTGTCTCAAAAATAAATAAAAACATTAAGAAAAAAAAATTTTTTTTTAAAAGAAATAATACAAAAATAAATCCAAAAAGTACAGAGTTTAACTGAAGAGAGTGCTTAAAACAAAAACAGTAATTGTCTATATGTGGGAGATCCAATGTGGTTTGGTAGACCACAAATGGAACAGGTGCCCTTACAATGGACTGCCTGCATGAGGATGTGGAGAAAGAGGATCTCTTTTGCACTGCTGGAGGGAATGCAAACTGGTGCAGCCACTCTGGAAAACAGTATGGAGGTTCCTCAAAAAATTAAAAATAGAACTACCCTACGACCCAGCAATTGCACTACTAGATGTCTATCCAAGGGATACAGGGATGCTGTTTCAAAGGGGCTCATGCACCCCAATGTTTATAGCAGTACTATCAACAATAGCTAAAATATGGAAAGAGCCCAAATGTCCAGATGGATGAATGGATAAAGAAGATGTGGTATGTATGTATACACACACACACACACACACACACACACACACACACACACAATGGAGTATTACTTGGTAATCAAAAAGAATGAAATCTTGCCATTTGCAACTACGTGGATGGAACTGGAGGGTATTATGCTAAGTGAAATTAGTCATTTAGAGAAAGACAAAAATCATATGACTTCACTCATAGGAGGACTTTAAGAGACAAAACAGATGAACATAAGGGAAGGGAAACAAAAATAATATAAAAATAGGGAGGGGGACAAAGCATAAAAGATTCTTAAATACAGAGAACAGAGTTGCAGGAAGAGGCATGGGCTAAATGGGGTAGGGGCATTAAGGAATCTACTCCTGAAATCACTGCTGCACTATAGGCTAACTAACTTGGATGACAGATAGATAGATAGATAGATAGATAGATAGATAGATAGATAGATAGATACTTTAAAAAATAAACACTTAAAAAAAAACAAAACAAGGGACTGCCTGCACACACCTGTGTGCTAGTTCTTTTCAAGAGAAAAATTCTTACTTTATTCTTGTTTTCTTTGTTTGTATTTTTGTTATCGACGGCCAAACTCACTAATCCCACTCTTCTTCCCCATTACTTCCCAATCAAGCATTCCCAGAGTACGGCACAGGGAGGAAGCCTGGGAGAAAACAGAGCAAGATAACACCAAAGCAGCGCGATGGGCTGTCGCGCTCTACCGCACACCTACTGGGACACTCCAGTTTACACCATTTTCCTTTCTCCACATCAAAATACAAAGTGAGGGGCACCCGGGTGGCTCAGTCAGTTAAGCTTTCAACTCTTGATTTAAACTCAGGTCATGATCTCACAGTTCATGAGTGTGAACCCCACATCAGGCTCTGCGATGACAGCGTGGAGCCTGCTTGGGATTCTTGCTCTCTGTCCCTCCCCTGCTCTCACGTACGTGCACACGCTCTCTCTCTCTCAAAAATAAATTAACATTTAAAAAATAAAGAAAAATAAAAAAACTTTCTTAAGTCTCTATTTCCTTCCCTTTATCAATATACATCTTTAACAGTTTTCTTATTACAAAAATAATGCATGGTCACTGTAGAAAATAAGTATATGAAAATAAGCCGAGAGAAAATAAAATCTTAGGCCTACCACACAGAGATGAGCATTGCTAACAACCTTTTAGACCTACCCGTGCACTTTTTTGATTTTACAAAAATGAGGTAACATACATACATTTTTGGAATGGAGATGTTTACACACTTTAAAATACTTCATCAACATCTTTTTTATAAAATAAATACAGACAAGGATATTTGTACTGTGCTTTGTCCAAAAATTTTTTTGATCATATGAATAACAGGCCAGCATCTTTTCATTCTTGGCAATGATTTAGATTTTTTTCTATGCACTTTTCAGAAAACTGTTTTGGCTTTCCTGGAAATATATTTTAGAATAAAGCTACTGTCAGTTTTTTCAGAACATGTAGATAAATGAGAAAAAAAAAACATGTGAGAGGCCACGCTTGTTGTGACAAAAACAATCTGTAAATATTCAAGATGTCAACTGGCCACAAACAGAAAACAGCTTCTGAATATTAAACTATAAACCCATTTCTGACTGGTCTCCTCTTGGGTTAATCAACTTAAGATACTTCACTTCTCTGTTATTCTATTTAGATTTTATGGGCCGGGGGGGGATATAAACACTGTGTTTTACAATTTTGAAAAGGAAGCTCAACAAACTCATCAATATGGAATAAAATGTATGTCAATTATAAAAATAAAAGTTGTTGGCTTTTGTCCACATACCTTTTCCTGTACCAAATATTGATAATATTTTCTGTCCAAATAGCGCTCAGGTGTTTATAGTAATTCCTAATAATTCATACGGGGTATTTACAAATGAACAATGTCGAGCTCATCACCGATCTTGGCAGATTTCTTTCACAGAAAAAGTTAGACAAAATAAAAAAGACAGAAAGGTAAAGTGTCCTGAATTTGCAGAATGTGGAAAGAGCCAACAGAATATGTGTCCTTCTTCCACATAACGCAAAGCACAGTAGATGGTAGTAATTGTTTACAAACAGAAGTACCTGTGATGTAATTAAGTTAGCAGTTCTTTTAAACCCAGTTTTAAAGCTATTTTATCAAAAGGCAATTCACTTTGCTTGTAACAGGCAGCCAAGAAACTTCTGTAGCTTGCTGGAAGCTTCTGTACTTTCTGTGGCTCAGCAGAAACTGCCATAAATATGTGCAAAGTACAATTCACAAACATGGGGAATGAAAATACATTACCCCAGCTTATCTTCACAACACTAGAAATTCTTACCGTACTGACTTATATCATAAGTTCACTTTAAAGGCAGTAAAATTTTGCTCATCCATACAGAGTATTAAACACCTCGTACATTCTACTAGGTACAATGCCAGGTGCTGGTATTATAAGAGTGATCATCTCCTTCAGTTCTACCAAAAGAAATTAACATTAAACACATAATTACACAATTAATTACTGAATTACAACTGAAATAACCCCTGCAAGTAGTTACAGGATGACAGGAGAGTGTCCTTAAGTGGAAAAATGGTAGGAATTAAAGGCTATACACAACACATTATAACTGAACGTTGTATTCCAATTTCTGAATTACATTTTGAATTTTTTTTTAATGTTTTACTTATTTTTTTTTTGACAGAAAGAGAGAGAGTATGAGCAGAGGAGGGGCAGAGAGAGGCGGGGGACAGAAGATCCAAAGCTGGCTCTGAGCCGACAGCAGGAAGCCGAAGACAGGGCTTGAACCCACGAACCGTGAGATCATGACCTGAGCCAAAGTCAGATACTCAACCAACTGAGCCACCCAGTGCCCCAACATTGTGATTTTTAAAGAAAGCTTCCCTTTATGGAGAAATGACTCTTCTGGCTTTCCAAAGCCACATGCAGATGGACACACAAAAACAGAAAGCAAAGAGACTTTCTAGTCATAATGAGGAAACTTAAATATGAATCTACTTCTAAAACCAAGGACTCAAAGAAAACACAGCATCCAAGCAATCTGACCCACTCCAGATTCTATCTAACAAAGCTGTCAAATAACATTAGTTTTTAAAATTTCATTACCATAAAAAATACATTAAAAAGCAGTTAAATCTTGGAGTAAGTCAATTCAATTTGGATGAATCACAATTCAATAGATATTCACATTTAAGATCAAATGTCCATATGCACACATACGAATATATACAAAATATAAAGACATAGACATTTCCATAAAATTCACAAAAGTGCTTATGTATATAAACATAGAAGTAAGTCCCTCTAACATTCAAAAAGATCTTTCTGGAGTTTCCATAATACAAAACCTGTAATTCACCATAACACATTAATTTTAACAGAAAGTAAGACCAACAGAGTCCCTGACAGACTAATATATCAGGCAAAATTGATCTTTGATACCTTTTATTCTCCATTCTTCCTCTTTCTGAAACCTTTTTCTCCCTCTGCCTTTTTTTTAAATTTTTTTTAATGTTTATTTATTTTTGAGACAGAGAGAGACAGAGTGCAAGTGGGGGAGGGGCAGAGAGAGAGGGAGACACAGAATCTGAAACAGGCTCCAGGCTCTGAGCTGTCAGCACAGAGCCCAACGCGGGGCTCGAACCCACAAACCGTGAGATCATGACCTGAGCCGAAGTCAGACGCTCAACCGACTGAGCCACCCAGGCGCCCTCTCCCTCTGCCTTTTATGTATACTATGTATTATCTCTCTGCTACCCATAACAAAATGACCCATGTCCCAAAAGAAACATATAAAATTTCTGTATATACATTAAAAAACTACATCCCTTCATAATACATTTTTGGAGATGCAAAAGCATCATCCAAAGTTAAAATCTGTGGTTTTCCAATAAGCATTTTGGAAGAAAGGACTATTTTAAAAGGATATGATACAAGAAAAAATGTAAACAGTGAAAAAAGTTACCCTAATAACGAGATAGCACCTCAACACCCATTAGAATGGCTTGGCTGCTATCAAAAAAAAAAAAAAAAAAAAAAAACCACCAAAACAGAAAATAACAAGTGTGGGGAGGCACTGGAGCCCTTGAGCAATGTAAAATGGTGCAGCCGCTGTGGAAAACCACAGGCAGTTCCTCAGAAGATTAAGCACAGAACAGAATAACCCTACGATCCAGCAATTCCACTTCTGGGCATCTGCTCAAGAGAACCGAAAGGTGAGTCTCGGACAGATACTCCCACACCTGTGTTCGCAGCAGCGCTGCTCACCCTGGCCAAAAGTGGCAGCAACCCAAGCTGGCCAGTACCGTCCAAACAACGAAACAGTACTCTGTCTTTTAAAGGAAATTCTGGGACACCTGGGTGGCTCAGTTGGTTGAACATCCAATTTTGGCTCAGGTCATGATCTCACAGGTCGTGAGTCTGAGCCCCAGTCAGGCTCATTGCTGTCAGCGCAGAGCCCGCTTCAGATCCTCTGTCCCCCTCTCTCTAGCTCTCCCCTGCTCACATTCGTCCTCTCGCTCGCTGTCCCCTTTTCTCTCCCTCTCTCAAACCTAAACAAATGTTAAAAATATGTAAATTACATATTGTTATATATTATCATACATTATATATCATCATATATATTATATTTTATACATATTTAGATATATATATATATATATATATATATATTTTTTTTTTAAAGGAAGGAAATTCTGGCACTTGCTAGAGCATGGGTGAACTGTGACGACATTATGCTGAGTGAAATGGACCAGTCACAAATACACAAACACTGCATGAACCCAATTACATGAGGCACCTAGAGAAGTTAAATTCATAGAAGCAGAAAACAGAGTGGTGAGTGCCCAGGGCTAGAGGAAGAGAAATGAGAAGTTGCTTAATAAGTACAGAGTGTGAACTTTTCAACATAAGGGTTCTGGAGACTGGTTGCATAACAATGAACATATACTTAAAGCTACTGAACTGGACACTCAAAAATGGTTTAGGATGGTAAATCTTACGTTATCTGTATTTTACCACAATCTGGGGGAAAAAGCTATCCTGTCAAAAAATTAAATATATGCAACTAAAAGCAACCTTTTTTTAATGTTTATTTTTGAGAGAGAGACGGGGGGGGGGGGGGGAGAGAGAGGGAGAGAGAGAGAGAGAGAGAGAGAGCATGAGTTGCGGCGGGGCAGAGAGAGAGGGAGACACAGAATCCGAAGCAGGCTCCAGGCTCTGAGCTGTCAGCACAGAGCCTGAAGTGGGGGCTTGAACCCACGAACTGTGAGATCGTGACCTGAGCCAAAGTCGGATGCTTAACCAACTGAGCCACCCAGGCACCCCTAAAAGCAACTTATAATGCTATTTTGAGCCTACTAAACTGGTCACAGTGAAATATATTCCTGTATACCAACTACCAGAGTAACTGTAAGTTAGTTAAGTACAGTCTTTTAAGAAAGACAGGCAGACAATGTGGATGGAACTGGAGAGTGTGATGCTAAGTGAAGTAAGTCCTACAGAGAAAGACAGATACCATATGTTTTCACTCTTATGTGGATCCCAAGAAACTTAACAGAAGACCATGGGGGAGGGGAAGGGGGGAAAAGAAAGGTTACAGAGAGGGAAGGAGGCAAACCATAAGAGACTCTTAAAAACTGAGAATAAACTGAGGGCTGATGGGCATTGAGGAGGGCACCTGTTGGGATGAGCTCTAGGTGTTGTATGGAAACCAATTTGACAATAAATTTAATGCAAAAAAAAAAAAAAAAAAAAAAAAAGATAGGCAGACATAGGCAAAAAGATTTCAGTCTATGAATCTAGCCTAAGGAATTCATTCTACTTCCCTTTATTAAAGAAAATAATATAATATCACTGGTAATAATAATAATATCACTGGTCAAATTCACCAGTGATATTCATTCTGCAAATGTTTTTAAAAAACTGAACCATCCTAAAAATAGGAAAATGGTTAAATAAGTTACTATGCATCATTACCTTTAAGGAATATGATAATTATAAATTTGAATTATGAAAAACAATTACAGAAATAGGATAACTGCCTAAACACAACTCAACGTTAGAAATCCAAATATAAAACTGCATATACATTATGAATCAAGTTATATAAAAACATACATTTTTAGAAGTTTATTTATTTATTTTTAAAATAATCTCTACACCCAACATGCGGCTTAAACCCACAACCCTGAGATCAGAGTCACACACTTCTGACTGAGCCAGCCAGGTGCCCCAAGAATGTATATTATGTGGACAAGAGTACAGGGTCATATGCAAAAACGCAAATGGCTGCTTTAATGTAATGGGGTTACCACGACTTTTTCTCCCCATTTCCAAAATGTATGCATTTTAACGTTATGATTATACTTTAAAAATAAGGAAAAAGGGACTGGAAAGATTAAAAAGACAGACCAGTTTTGATGAAATTAGGTAAAATAAAAAATAAAATGGAGGCAACACTGGGGTGTTTATCTAAGCTAAAACTACAAATTTAACCTCCTCCCACCACTTATTTATACCAATGCTGAATTTTCCTTCATTTCTTAATCTTAATCTCCACCTCTCAACTCCAGGCCTTCATCCATTTTGTTCCTTCTGTTTAGAAACCCCTCCCTCCCCCTCTTCACTTAGCCAGACCTCAGCTGGAACGTGATTTCCTAACTGCAGTCTTCCCGCCCTCCCAGCAGCTCGGTCCCCTTGTTCCTGCAGACTCCCACATTTCCCTTTTTGTATTAAAAACACTGCTACATCTGTCTTCCCCACTAGTTCTGTGCTCCGAGAGGCCAAGGGCCATGCTTGTCTTGTTCTGATCTATGTGCCCAAAGACCAACCTAGCAGCAGTATACTTGGAGGTACTCATCAGTATCTGTTAATACTAAAGACATAATGATTATTCAAAATAATACATTCCCTTCCTTAAAATTTGTTTTACAATCAGATTCAAACATCCTAACTTTTAAAATACTTGAAGAAATCAACTTATAGCATCATGTGTCTCAAAGTTGCCTAAAAAGTGAGATTTGAGTCTCTTATACTTTGCAATTTTCCAAATTAATTTTCTAGCTTTCACTACACCTTGCAATTATTAAACTTTTAAGAGACATTACTATAGATGGTAAGTATCCTGACATTTCACATTAAAATCTAATAAAACCCATAAATCTCTAAAACCTAACAAGAATCCGTCTTGATATGTTCATTTATTCTATTTTTGGCTAAAAAAAGTTTATTAGGACAAAGACAAAGAGGCACCAGCTTTTAAGAAAAGCTAATCCTTAGTGAAGCAATCTCAACTAATACATAAAGAGCTACAGCTGGTTGATTGCTAGGAAACAAATCCAATAGTGCTATACCTTATCCCTTAAAAACATTTGTTCGGGGCGCCTGGGTGGCTCAGTCGGTTGAGCGTCCGACTTCAGCCCGGGTCACGATCTCGCGGTCCGTGAGTTCGAGCCCCGCGTCGGGCTCTGGGCTGATGGCTCAGAGCCTGGAGCCTGCTTCCGATTCTGTGTCTCCCTCTCTCTCTGCCCCTCCCCCATTCATGCTCTCTCTGTCTCAAAAATAAATAAACGTTAAAAAAAAATTAAAAAAAAAAAAAAAAACATTTGTTCAACAGCACCTTGAGATTTTGTCAACATAATTTAAAATGGGAATTGGGCAGAAAGAAATCTCTCCTGATAAAAGCTGAATGTTGTCTCCTTTCAAGGTCACCTCATTCTAGAAAATATCTCATGCCATTTTTCCCTCAAGCCTACGTAATAAAAGCCAAACAGAAACCAGTAAACCAGAGCAATAAATCCTGTTCTTATGCAAGAGATATGAATCCTATTTCAATTAAAGAAGAAACGGGAAATTTTCCTGTTGAAAAGCTAAATAGGAAAAAGTAAAGAGATCACCATGCAGTCTTCCTTTCTCTTGCAGACAAGCTTCCTGGAGGAATGTCCCCAAACCACCACACCCGTTAGGAGGGACTCCACTACTGGAACCCACCGACAACCTGAATCTGGGGGCTACTCTACAAAACAGTGGGGCTGCAGTTTTTCAAGACACCAATCTCATGAAAGATAAAGAACACCTGAGGCCCCCGGTTCAAGGAGACCTCGGAGACCTGATAACTGAACGCAGCTGGTGGGTAACGCCTGGATGGACCCTGCAACCGGGGGCAAATCTGCACTCCGGGGCATTACTGGGAAACAGAACCGTGGAACAAGAACTTTAGACTAGATAAACATAATTTACCTACTTGGTAATTTCACTGTGGTTATGAAAGAAAATATTCTTATTCTTCGCAACTGCACACTGAAGACAAATGTGTGGAGGAGTGTGAGATACATGCAACTACTCTCAAATGGTTCCAAAACAAATAAACAGTATGTATTTTATAAAACATATTTTCAGAAATAAAAAAAAAATACAGGATTGAACTTAATGAAAAAATAAAGTTGGGCTAGTCGGGAAGGAGAGGTAGAATTTCACCTCTTGAGAAGATACACACGCTAATCAAAGGAAGAAATCAGAAGGAAAACTTTGCCGATCTCAACACTGTTATTTTCCACCAGAATCCAGCTCAGCACTGAGTCAGAAAAGCACATCTCTTCAGTGAGACCAAAACTTCTGATGGCTAACAATTCTGACAACACATTTTAGGGGAAAAGAATAAAGACTCCACTTTTGTAATACAAATCAAACACTTTAAAGTGATTTAAGTACAGAGTTACTTCTACTAAGGAATCCTTTGAGATCTAAGTTCCTCTCAACAAAGTCAGTTTGGGTACTGAGAAAGTTGGAGTAGGGTCTTTCTCCTGTCCTGGACAGAATTCCCCACACACATCAGTAAACACACCTACAGGTACATGTAAGTACAAAGTTCCCATAAACCGTTTAAGGCTGATTTGGGCAAAAAACAAACAAACAAAAACAAAATCACAGTGGCCCTACTGACTCCATGTGGGGCAACCTGGACCAAGACCACGGCAATGGAAAAGCACGTTTCCTTAGGAGAGTCTAAGTGACGAGATTTCCCCTTAGTTAGCAGTAAAGAAACCCTCTTTTAAATAGCTTCTAGGCTATTCTGATGGTAGCATCAAAAACAACATTTTTGATAATAAAGCATGCCAATGAAATGCATCTTAGTGATCATGATTTAACAGCCTGTATCAATCATTTAGCATATAAAGCCGTGTTGATGCAGTCAAAGCAACAAACTGAAGGTTTGAAAATCAAATTCAAAATCTGTGGTACCATAACTGTCACAAGTAAACAAGTCTGCAATGTTCCTCCAATGCTGTAAGACCTAGCCCCTCCTTTCCTAATCTAGAACACTTCACACTTCATCTACATAAAGAAAATAACAGGGGCACCTGGGTGGCTGGCTCAGTCGGTTAAGCATCCGACTTCGGGCTCAGGTCACATCTCCCAGTTTGCAAGTTCGAGCCCCGCATCGGGCTCTCTGCTGACATCTCAGAGCCTGGAGCCTGCTTTGGATTCTGTGTCTCCCTCTCTCTGCTCCTCCCCCGCTCATGCCCGCGCGTGCTCTCTCTCTCTCTCTCTCTCTCTCTCAGAAATAAAGAAACTTAAAAAAAAAAAAGAAAATAACAAAAAGTTATTACCTAAAGAAAATAAACAAGACCAATTACTGTGAATTTATATAAAAACTTAATGTGTACCTGTTTGTTTTCTCAAATTTCTTTTAAATTACAATCAATCAAACCTATTCTACATCACTCCGCATGAGAACATAACACGGTTAACCAGGGAGAACATCAAACACAGTGCTTTACTGGAGAGTGCTGAAATCTTTACTGACACATCCTTGTAACTTCCATTACTATTCCATTCTTCTAGAATCTGAGACAGGCAACTATTTTTTAAAAGACACTGTGACTGCCAATACTCCACAATTTAATACAAACGTGTAGGAGTGTAGATTAGTGTCTTACTGAAATCTTTTCACGTTCCATTGTTTAAAGCTTAATTAACACATGAATATTCCAAATGTGTGAGTGGGAAAGAAAACCGGTCTGATTCCAGGGTACCTAGGTGATGCCAGCAGAAGTCAGCTTCTGAATTCAGGGCAAAAAATAGCACTCTACAATCAAGTGCCTGCACATGACCACTATCTCTGAACATGAATTTAATAACTAACCTATGACTCAGTGTGCTTGAAGTAGGAGAGGGGAGACTGGGGAAAGGGGAAGACCTGGGAAGATATTCTCACTCTGTTCCTGACCATTTCTAACCAACAGCTTTAAAGAGAGGCTAGGAAGAATTACTTTCATAGTCACCTTGTCCATCTCGAAAAGCGAAAAAGGCATTGTAATATTAAAACACTATTTTAGATCAATTTTGAGGGAGAAAGATAGAGGCCTGGAAATTTTTAATATCAATTTCACACTTGTGGAAAATGAGGAGACAACTGTATAATGACATCCATCATACAAACTGACAGGCTCAAATTCCCTTAATAGAAAATGTCTATTTGTGTTTGAGCCAAAATGTGATAATACATAGCTGTCCAGACACTATCAAAAAAAAAAAAAAAAAAAAAAAAAAAAAAAACCAAAAAACTGAATGTTAATATATGCAGATTTATTAGTCAGACTACATAACAAGTATCACTTGCTTGTGTTAATTACAGTCAAAGTAAGACACTTTGCCATCTTTCCTCCATATAGAATTCACCTGTATCTCCAAATTTTAAAATTCAGACTTCAGCCTTTACACTCAGGGGAGTTTTGCACCAGCATGAGCTCTTGTATTCTATACAGATCTAATTTATACAGCAAGTCAAGAAGAATAATTGATCCAACATAGCCTTTCTTTTCCTTTTTCCTCTCCTTTGAAGTGAGCTGAGTTCTCAGTAAAGGTTTACAACATAGCCATTTCCTAGCTGTAAAGTTATGCCTTCAGAAGTGCATTGTTGTAAGGTGTTGTTTTCCTAGACCTTCCCTGAGGCAGTTCTACCTTTGTTGAATTTGTATAAACAACTTTACAAAAAAAAAAAAAAAAATGAAAATCACTAAGATGTGCTTTCCACTGTGTGTCTTTTAACAAATGAGAAATACTAAGTCATCCATATAATATTTTCAGGTAGACATTCATTTTTAGAGAAGTTAATGTAAAAAAGATATGGAACCAGTACATCACTTCGAATAACATGGATTCAAGGATAAACTGTATAAATCAATCTATTTTCTGAAATTAATGAGAGGTAACAAGATGAATATTTAAGGCTATTAATTTTAAATATACACTCCTCTCTGTCTCTGCTTGCCTAGAGAAGCAGCAGAATGAACAGAGAACACGTGCCTACACTTGCAACAAAAGAACCCCTGAAATAACCAGAACACAAATGCCAACATGAAGCAACACGAGGAGCCCCAAACCCTGAAAACCGCATGTTTCCGTTGTCTTAATTTAGCTTAATAGATACAAATCTCATTTTATCCAATAGTTATGTTCCTACAGGCAGAAGTGGAAATGCACATTTTCTCACTAATAGAATCATACATTCCAGAGCTAGAAGGCTTCCAGACAACGCAGCGCAGTCCCCACACTGACAAACAAGGAAAGGGCAGGGGCACAGGGGAGGCAGGGGTAGGGAGGATGGAGGCGCCGTGAGTGGCCCGGCGGGTCAACAGCAAAGCCAACCCAGGTCTCTGCGACTCTTGAAAGAAGACTGCCTCCGGAAAACTTACTCTCTCAGAATGGGATTTCAAAGAGTTTCTCTTCAGAATAGAGTACCTTAAAACTATTATAAAGAGGTGGTTTGGAGCATCCTGCTTTGTGCTATACTGAAGAATTTTCATTCAAGTTGACCTATATACCAAGGTTATCTATATTATGCACTAACCTAATGACACAGGTTACAAAACCCATGTAAATAATGCAGTGTTTAAACAATGAGAGTGTGACAGCAGTTGGTAAATGGTTTGCAATTTTAAGATTTAACTAGCAAAAGTAATTTAGAAGCTTTACTGAGATCATATTGTAACATTATAATAAGTGACATTTATGCTAAGAATTTAAATGACTTTTAATAAAAGGAAACGATTTCACAGAAAATGTTTTAACTACAAATCAATTTCTTCTATATATGTATGTATAGATGTATGTATAGATATGTGTGTGTGTGTGTGTGTGTGTGTGTGTGTGAGACAGAGAGAGGGAGTGCAAGAAAGAGAATCAAATGGACAAAATGTAAACAACTGGTACATCAGATAAAGGTATGTGAAGAATTTGGGTTCTATGTTTACGTTTCTTGTTACAAGTTTGAAAAAATATCAAAACAAGATACAAAATAATGTAAATCACCTCCTAACAAAAAGCTAATACTATATTGTACTTCTACTACACTTCTTTTTCTTTTTAATTTGGGAGTGAGCAAGAGAGCGTGCGTACACATAAACGGGGGGAGAGGGGCAGAGGGAGAGAGAGAGAGAGAAAGAGAATCCCAAGCAGCCTCCACACTCAGCACAGAGCCTAGCGCGTGGCTCAATCCCACGACCCCGGCATCATGACCTGAGCCAAAATCAAGATGCTCCAGTGACAGAGCCATTCAGGCGTCCCATTCTACTGTATTTGAATACTGTAACTGAATATACTCTATAAGAAATACTACATTAAACTCATGTTCAATGTCGCATAGTATCAAACTAAGAATTACTCACTTTTCTGTAGCAGTCAAAAAGATGACAAATTGCTAAAAGTAAAGTATATTCCATTTTTGATGGTTCGTCTTAACACAATGAAGCGCCTTAAACCAAGAAACTGAACTAACGAATTTCCTGAGAAGCAATTTTTGTTGGCATCCTCCATCACCTCACCTACACTGTACGGCTGCCACACGTCAGACAGGTGACACACGGTATCTCTCAACAGGGTCTACTGCACTCCGTACACGGCCCCTGCCCACTCAACGCCAGTAGGTCTCCCCAGTAACTAGAACGACCAAAAGTCTCCATACACTCCCAAATTCAGCCCCCTCCCCCGAATTAAAAATCAATGATTATACAGTTGACCCTGGAACAAGGGGGGAGTTAGAGACACCAAACCCCCACACAATTGAAAATCCGCCTGTAACTTCTGACTCCCCCAAAACTTAACTACTAATAATGTACTCTTGAATAGAAGCCTTACAGATAAAGAGTCGATTAACACATATTTCATGTCATGTGCGACATACGTATGCTGTGTTCCTACGATAAAGTAACCAGAGAAACGAAGTATTAAAAAATCATAAGGAAACTACATTTAGAGTACTGCACTGTACTCTTTTTAAGTATAGTTGACACACAATGTTACATTAGTTTCAAGTGTACAATACAGGGATCCGACAACCCTAGAGCTCTATACGTTGTGCTGTACTCACAAGTGTACCTACCATCTGTCACCACACAGTACTGTACTGTATTTACCAAAAAATCCATGTATTCAAGTGGGCTCGCACCATGCAAACCCACATTGTTCGAGGATCAACTTGTATTCATTTTAAGAACGGTTAACATTTAAAACTTTACTTCCAAAATCCAAACTTATCAAACATAAATGAGTCTTAGTATAACAAATAGACACTCGTTATACTTTACAAAAGGATTTCTTTCACGATTCCATTAAATGCAGATAACCCACTATTCAAAATACAATTCAACTTAAATTTTCTTTTCTTTAACCTCTACCCAGCTTCTCAGGTACATAGCTATTCCATAAAACAGGATATATATGTATCTAGATAATTATCCTAGACAGAAACTTTAGCCAATACTTAGGGAAAGCCTTCTATTATCTGTTGCATGATTTTTCTATTCAATAAGACTTGGAAGAATCCTCATGCCAAGACTGAGGGACTCAGTAATCTACTCACTTATTTATAACATTACCTGTTCCAACAAATGTTAAAACAAATTGTTTTCACTTCAGCATGAACTCTTATGTCTACTGCTCCAGAGGAATAAAGATATATGCTCTATTAGAAAGCCATAAATATATACTACATCTCAAATTACTCACTGACATTACTTTTTCCTCAGTTAAATGAGAAATGTTTCAGATCCAGAAGTGATCTCAAAAACCCCACTCCTTTATTTAGGTCAAAGGGCAGGATCAAACACTCCAACATAAAAGAATCACTCCTGGATTGCCAAGTCAGAAGAGAATTAACACAGAAATCCTCTCTTAAAAAACAAACAAAACATATAATTAGTTATAGAGCAAAAGTTTTCTGAAGAAAGTTAAATAAAATATGTAAGACTAAAATTTTAATAACAGAGTAGATAAGCTTTATTTTTTCAAGTTAAAACATGGGCAAATAAAATTAAGTAGTACCCTAAATAATCACTTCTGGGATTTGATGTTTTTTGGCTTATTTTTTTTAACACATTCCTCCAAAATCATCATCTTTAGAAATTTTCAGCAATGCTTTTTACAAGAACTACTCCTATTGTTACAATCTCCTTTAAAGCTCTAAGAGGTTCATTTCAAACTACAGCTACAGTTTAAATATAATGACTTTCATATAAATATTTCATCTTTGGCACCATCTGATAAGACAGAATTTGGGGGAAAAAAATCTTGATAAATGTTTAACATTGCAAAATATGCAAATACAGAAAAACAAAAACAATTTCAGTACTGAAAATCAAAAGGCTTTTTGTGGATTGTGATAAAGTTAACAATCCACAATGAAATGCACATCGCAGAAGCATCACATTTTCCACAAGGTACGTATCTAACCTCAGAATTCGACAGAATATATAAAGATCTAGACTAAAAGCTGAAAAACACCTCAAACATGTAACAAATTCTCTAGGCTCTGGAGCTGGGACCCCACAACGAGTGTGCCAGGCTGTGCGGCGAAAGCGGTCCGTCAGCAGCTGGGCACGAAGAACAGCCTGGTGAGAGCCAGTCACCTCCAAGCCCCCAACAGTTCACCCCACATGCTGTACAACTCCTACCACGTCCCGCGTGGTCCATGACATGGCAAGGGTTAGCAAATGCTTCACAGATAAATCCGCCCAGATGTAACAAGTACCAACCTTCCTCTTAATCGCTGGAGCCATACTGAAAAAAACTTTAGTCACCCATCATTCTCACCCAAACCCAGGTTTGGAAACTCTATCTAGACTTTAATGACACATCTTCCTATTTTGTAACCTATACCATGATTCTCCACTATTTTTTCAAAAACAGGAACTCTGATATACTCAGTTCCCACCTTTTTGAAAACTTACAACCCCCGGCAACCGCATCATAACACTGACATTGTAACACTCTCTAACCTATGGTTACAGAGTGGTCTGCTCAAGAACGGCATCCATCAGGAGAGAAGATCACCAAACTGGCAAGCATAAGAAACGTAATTCACAGTCTATTTCAAAGGAAGCCTAGTATGAGCTTAAAACTAAGAAAAAAGCCAGAAAAAGGCAAATACTGCCTGTAACTGATTCTTTTCAATTACATCTAACAAAAATGTCTATTTGTCAGAGTAATTTTTCCAGAATGAAATCTTCAGTTGCTCCCCTAACTGAACTTCTTTTTTTTTTTTTTAATGTTTACTTGTTTATATTTGAGAGCGTGCGTGGGGCAGAGAGGCAGGGAGAGAGGGAGACAGAGGATCCCAAGCAGACTCTGCACTGAGACCAAAGAGCCGACGTGGCAGTTCAAACTCACGAACTGCAAGATCATGCCCTGAGCCGAAGTCAGACAAGACACCCGGGCGCCCCTCCCCTAACTGCCCTTCTTTAACAGCTCCTCAAGCCCTACCCGATGAAGTCCAAACTTCCCGGAGCGTCTGGGACCCAGACCCCGTTAGCGTCTCCGCCAGCTTTCCCTCTCTCTCGGTCTCCATTCCCCATCTCCATGCTCCCAAATGCTCAACTACGTGGCAACACCTATGTGTACTCACACCTCCATGCCTTTCTCACACTGCTCCACTGCCTTGGAATGCTCTGTCCTATGCCACACTCCCCCCCACCCACACGTACACACTACCCCCCCGCCCCACCCTCAATCTTTCTTCATGTAGGATCGGCTTAAATTTCACCTAAAAGTAGTAACTCCCGGAACAGCTACTCCATACTAAAACAAGTTACTTAGGAACACCCCATCCACACACTGCTTATCAAACACCTATTAGGAGCCAGGAAAAGTGCTCAGCACTCAGTAAAAACCTTTGCCCTCAAGGATCTTACAGAGTACATGGTGTAAGGGTGAAGAGCTGAGTGGCAGGAACTAGAATGAGGCAAGCAGACCACTACAGGGAAGCAGCATATTGGGGCCACCTAGCAAGCAAAGCAAAGAGAGGAACACTAGGAACCAGGGAACTAAGCAGAAACTGGTTTTCTTTTCTTTAATGTGAAACAGTCAGTTTGGACTTTATGGTAATACCAGTGGCATGTTCGTTCTTTGTGGCTGCTTGTCTTCACAACAAACAGAGAAATTACAGATAAAATATAAAAACAAATCACTAAAATGAGATACCTATGCCCCAAAACATATTAAACATCTCCAGATTAAAAATCTAACAGGGGGGCACCGGGGTGGCTCAGTTGGTTAAGCCGGCGACTCCTGCCTTCCACTCAGGTCACGATCTCACGGTTTGCGAGATCCAGCCCCTGGGCTTTGCGCCGAGAGCACACGGCCTGCTTGGGACTCTCTCTCTCCCTCTCTCTCTCTCTCTGTCTGAAAATAAACAAACATTAAAAATAAAACAAAATCTAACAGGAACACAAAGTATGAGCCAAACTAAAACCAGGAGGTCTGCTGGGCTGTGGGCCCCAAAGCAGGAAAAGGCAGCAGGAAGTAAATCCCAGGGGGGAACTGTATATAAGAGTTCACGTGAAGCAGGGTCAGTAGCCAGGCTCCTCACTTAAAACCAGGGACGGGGGAGGGGGGACACTCCTCCTTGATGATAAAATGGGACTGAAAAAGGCCTTTGCTAACTTGCTGAAGCTACAGCTTAGGAAGCTGCTGACCTAATGCCAGCTGACTCCGTGACAGAATCTGTGATATCACCAACATCACCATGCGGCTGGTGCTCTGATCCACTAACACAAGACCTGATTCTGATCTGGGAACTCCAAAGGCACGCAGAGACAACTGCAAATCTGCTACACCAGCAGGAAAATCACAAAAGGAGACAGCCATAGGAGAAAGAGAAAGAATTTTTATCAGAGTGCGCCTGCAAAACTACAGAATATGATGAAACATCAACAACAGCAACAACTACAATATAAATTCACTGGAGACAAAATTAAAAAATAATCAAGTGATCTGAGAAACACTTCAAAACAAGCACATGAAAGTTCCACGAAGAAATAAAAGAATAATAAATCAAATCTTTAAAATAAAAACAAGCAGAAATAAGAAAAGAATTAAAGGGCATAAAAAACAACCGATTTGGGGCACGTGGGTGGCTCAGTCAATTAAGTGTCCAACCTGGGCTCAGGTCATGATCTCGCAGTTCATAGTTTGAGCCCCATGTCGGGCTCTGTGTTCACAGCTCGGAGCCCGGAGCCTGCTTCGGATTCTGTGTCTCCCTCTCTCTTTGCCCCTGCCCCGCCTCAAAAATAAATAAATATTTTTAATAAATAAACATTTTTATAAAGTGTAATTTATAATTAAAAAAAAAGAACCAATTAAAAACCTTAGAAATGAAATATAGCCACTGTAATTCACAAATAAAAAGTTGTATGTCTTTCAGATAATTTATTAGTTGCCTAAAGGTACCCCCACCCTCTCTGCCTTTGTCCCCAGAGGGCTCTGAATTTTTAGAGGCAGCAGGTATACAAGACCCTGTTAGACACTGCGATTCAAAAATGAAAGACCTTAAAAAAGAGGTTAGAGAGGGAGGGAGCCAAAACATAAGAGACTCTTAAAAACTGACAACAAACTGAGGGTGGATGGGGGGTGGGAGGGAGAGGAAAGTGGGTGATGGGCATTGAGGAGGGCACCTGTTGGGATGAGCACTGGGTGTCGTATGGAAACCAATTTGACAATAAATTTCATATTTAAAAAAAGAAAAAAAAAATGAAAGACCCTGGGTACCTGTCCTCAAAGAACTCTGTAATGGGGACGCTAACAGAACACTAAGATTACAAAGTAGAACAGAATGTAAATTGCCCAAAATGTAAGCATTTTTAAGTTAAAATGCTGGACATTTCTTAGTTTTCATAAAGTCATATGGTCATCTTTACTAGAGTTGGCACTTTCCATTAGATAAATGTTCTCACAAAATTTCATCTGAATGGAGCCGAAATAATAAAAGCTGCTTCTTCTTGAATCTGTATTTGAACTCGTGTAGCAACTATGCTGGTTTACTCAAAGGACACCACTGAAAAAGTGCCCCACTGAAAACCCTCGAAAATCAAAGCGTACTTCTTGCGATATTATTCTTAGTAGAAAGCACTCAAAGATTTCACAGCAACAACAGCCTTGTTTTCATTTAACGACTGCTTAATTATTGCAATCAATGGTAAGAAAAACTATCCAGGGTGACTGGGTGGCTCAGTCAGTTAAGTATCTGACTGGATTGCGGCTCAAGTCATGATCTCAAGGTTCATGGATTCGAGCCCTGCGGAGGCTGCTTAAGATTCTCTCTCTCTCTCTCTCTCTCTCTCTCTCTCTCTCTCTCTCTCTCCTCCTCCCTGCTCACGCACACACGCATGCTCTCTCTCTCTCAAAATAAATAAACTTAAAAAAAAATCTTTTAAAAAAGTAAATTAAATTTAAAAACACTCTATCCATATTAAGATAATCAATATGAATTACATGTGAAAATGTTTAAACTCTCTAACATTATACTCCAGCAGGAAATGCTCACTCTATTCCAAAGTTCCCATAATCAAAAAATCTGTACTTTTTAAAAAATACATCAAAATTGTTATATGATCACAGTCAAGGCAAAACTCGTAATTCTTTCCTCACTCCCTAAAATAAACAGTTAATACAAAGTCGTAAAACCCAGCTTTCCTAGTCACAGCCGGAAGCAGACTGGAATGGCAGAAAATACTATGTACAGAACCACTACGGGAGAAAATAAAACCTGTATCAAATTTGGAAAGTCTACAGGATAGATGTGGTTTTCATTCCATCAAAGACATTAATAGATTTTTTTTTTTTTTTTTGCTTATATACTCACCCATGTTACCCAATGATCAAACCTCATACAATTAAACTTCTGCTAATTACAATCAATTTAAATTTTCCCTCTTAATATTTCTTTCTTTTCCCCCCACCCACTTCTCCTCTGGCAACCACTAGACTATCCTCTATATTTGAGTGTTTCCCTCTTCATATTTTTCACAAGTCACTTCCCAATGAGTAGTCAACAGAAAATTTTAGATAACAGAATTAAATCAGCCAAGAAACTAATGACACAGATTTCCTCACCATATCTAACTTTTCAGAATAAACCAAGCATCAAAAAGTATCTCCTTGTTTAAATACAGATAGGTACACAGTACTGGGCTGACCAGAGTATCCAGTCTCTGATGAAGTAACATAATTCCAGTTTGTCCAATAATAAACTTTTTCTATTTTTTCAGTACACTGCAAATGCTGCCCAGGCCTCTGAAATGAAACACAGGGCACTTACTCATGACTGGAAATATCTCTGTAGGCTGTCCCAATCAGATAGTAAACCAAAATCTGCTGTCCAAGGTTTCTCAGAAGAATACATGTCCTAGTAAGAAAACAGAGAAAGAAATCATCTTTTTAAAGGTCAGCATTTAAAATAAAATTTTTTTTTAATTTTTTTTAACGTTTATTTATTTTTGAGAGACAGAGACAGAGTGCGAGTGGGGAAGGGGCAGAGAGAGGGAGACACAGAATCTGAATCAGGCTCCAGGCTCTGAGCTGTCAGCACAGGGCCCGACGCGGGGCTCGAACTCACAAACCGTGAGATCATGACCTGAGCCGAAGTCGGACACTTAACCGACTGAGCCACCCAGGCGCCCCTAAAATAAAATTTTCTAAAAAGAAATGAAAATAATTTGGTTTCAACAATTTTCTATTTCCAAAAGAACCTTCTGAATATAAAACCTTCATCTAAAAATATAAAAAATTACCAATCTTTAAAACATCATGATTCCACTTGTATTTTCCTTTGTCTATAAGAAGTTACCCCCAAAGCAAATAGTACATACAAAGTAATTATCACACAGAAACTTATTATCACACAGAAACAGGTGTCCTTGGTTTTCACTTACTAAAAACTTATTCCCTCCCCCTTTCCCAAATAAATAAGTCCTAGAAAGAAAGTACTCCATCTAGGATAAAGACAGCATATCGCATCTGCTAAATTGATTTTTGATTACACATAAATAATTTATACACTATCAAATGAAGACCACTAAAGGTATTGCTATAGACTTTCTCTAATAATGGGCATCTTCCTCATTATAAAATATGGTTTCATTGTTTAAAAAAATTGGAAACAACAGCAAAATAGAAAGAAAAATTCTCTTACCACAAAATGCCACTACACCTACCCAATTACGTGGGGCACGTTCCTTTCAAGGGATTTTTTTTGTAAGTATTTCTTCAAAATACACTTTATAAGGGTGCCTGGGCGGCTCAGTCGGTTAAGCATCCAACTTCGGCTCCGGTCATGATCTCGTGTTTCATGGGTTCGAGCCCCATGTCTGTGTTGACAGCTCAGAGCCTGGAACCTGCTTTGAATTCTGTGTCTCCTTCTCTCTGCCCCTCCCCTGCTCACATCTGTCTCTCAGTCTCACAAAAATAAATACACATTTAAAAAAATTAAAATATACTTTATAAATACTACATACAAAATTTTGTATTTGGTTCTTTTCACTTCAGTATAACATAAAGCATCACCCTGCATTAGTATAAATACAAACTAAATCTGCCTTACTTGATTAATATATTAAAGAAAATGAGGCATAAAGTAAGACTAATACTATATTTCAACATAATTACGGATGCACAGTGCCTCCCCAAATCTAACACATAAAATCCCATAGGTAGATTAAGGTTTGATATAACATTTACACTGTGCTTCCTCATTTACAGCTTTGTTCATAAACTGATAAACTACTTTTTGCAATCACAGAAAGTGACGGTTACTTTATTTTCTAAATCAATTAAGAATATAGCATAGTACTAAGGACCACTGACTCTGCAACAGATTAAAGTTAGGGTAACATTTTTTGAAGAAATAATGTTGGTCTCATTTATATACTTTACTCATGTCATGTAAAATACATGAGAAATACAAATTTACAAAATGAAAATCTGTATGCACAGCATGATTTGTAGACTGTAATTAGCAATGGCATATAATCATAGTACTGCCACGTAATCACCTGACCCCCATCCCACAGGCTTTCTTCTTTATCTATACAGTAAATGCTATGATTTTCATTTCCAGATAACCCAATTATCCCAAGGGAAATGAGAAGTTGTATGAAAAATCTAAAATAACACATAATCTACATGTTAGTTTCAGAATATGTGACAAGAAGTTTCTCACTATAAATATAAAGTTTTTTGATGGTGTTCCACTCAGGCTATTAGATCTGTTTTCCCTCCCAGGGAACTAGGAGGTCAAACATGCTGAGCCCTGGAGCATGGTGAATGACGACACAGGAAGGCAATCCCATGTTACAGATACACAGGGTAGATTAAACATTCACAGATGATCTAGGAGTTTACTCATAGTTCACTTACGCTGGTAGAGTCTAGTCTCTTTGGTCAGGGACTTTTCTCTTTGTTGCTGTTTATAACAAAGTTTTTGATCTTAAATTTAAAATTCCTAAATGGTGGGGCACCTGGGTGGCTCAGTCGGTTGAGCATCTGAACTTCTGCCTAGGTCATGATTTCGCAATTCGTGAGTTCAAGCCCCGCTTCAGGCTCTGTGCTGATAGCTCGGAGCCTGGAGCGTGCTACGGATTCTGGGTCTCCCTCTCTCTCTGCCCCTCCCCTGCTCACGCTCTCTGTCTCTCAAAAATAAATAAATGTTCTAAAAAAAAGTTTTAATTCCTAAATGGCAACATGAAAGCATTTTATACTAAGTAGCACCTCCTACCCATAATTGTAAAATGCTGAACAAATACTTATTCAAGAACTGAACTTCCTAACATATCAAGTTTTCTTATTGCTAAAAATAGTAACCTCAAAAATACCAGGATAATAAAACTTATCAACAGTGGATTTATGACCTTACCATCTAAGGTGATAAATATACTTGACAAATATGAAACAATGCATGAATTGGAATTACTGTAAAATGTCACGGAGTAGTTCTTAGAAAAACATACTTGGAAATTACTCGTAACTGAACTCACTGGTTCAAACTCTTTAGCATAATCGCAACTTTGAAATGTAGACCCTCCTGTCTACTTTCAAAGTAGGTCGCATGCAAATTCTTTTAAGCAGCAACGCAGTTCAGAAGCATGTAAGATAAAATGGGCACAGGGGAGCCCATGTGGCTCAGCTGGTTAAGTGTCTGACTCTTGATTTCAGCTCATAATCTCAGGTCATAATCTCAAGGTTAGTGAGGTCGAGCCCCACATCAGGCTCTGTCCTGACAGCATAGAGCTTGCTAGGGATTCTCCCTCCCAATCTCTCTCTTTGCCCCTACCCCGCTCACACTCGTGCTTTCTCTCTCAAAATAAATAATGTGCACACTCTCTTTCTCCTCCTCTAAATGCTATCCCCTCCCAATGGACACAGAAAAAAGAGAAGAAAAAAATCTAACTTTGTTTTTCACACCATCCAAGAGGGAAAAAAAATAATTTGTTTTAAATCCACAGTTTCACATAGTAGGTATACTGGGGTATTTCTGTAAAATCTGGCCTTTAAAGTCATTTTCTAGTAACATGAGCTATGCTATTTATCCTCCACATGGGAATGTGTACTCACACTAACCTAATATAGATTCTTTCAAGTGACACCTCCAACTTTTTGTGACAAAACTTGATCTGCACGAATGGTAAGCAGGGCTACGGATAACCCATCTTGACAGGGAACTCAGGGGAAACGCAGGGCACGTGGGTGGCTTAAGTGTCCAACTCTTGATTTCAGCTCAGGTCATGATCTTATAGTTCACGAGATCAAGCCCTGCATCAGGCTCCACGCTGACAGCGCACAGCCTACTTGGGATTCTCTCTCTCCCGCTCTCTCTGCCCCTCCCCCACATGTGCACACAAAGTACATAAACATTTAAAATAAATAAATAATAATGTTTTTTTTTAAAGTAAAACAAACTCCACCATATCCTCTTTTTTACTGCAGGCACTAGGCAGCCTAAAATAATTTCTGATGCTTTTAGACAGTTTAAACCTCTAGAAGTACTGGAAAGGATTTCTGGGTTTTATAACACCAGATAATATATTTTAGAACAAGCTCAGCAGGCCCAATTTTAATGATTTTAAAACTTAAATTTAACAGAATTATAAACCACAACATATGGTATCACATTCTATTGTTTCTTATAATATTCTTTCAGGAGATCAAATTAACAGTAATTCACTTCACTGTATATGATCTTCTATGGAAAGAAGTACATGAGAATGCCAATCTCCACTACCAGCCGATTGGATCTCCATTCTTTTACTCTTAGCACAAATTACAATTTCAGAAAATTAAATTTAATCTTGAGAACATTATGGTAAGTGAAATAAGCAAGTCATATATAAGACAAACACCCTATGATTCCACTTACATGAATGAAGTACGTAGAGAAGTCAAATTCAGGGACAGAAAGTAGAATGGTGGGTACCAGAAGCTGGGGGGCGGGGCGGGGGAGGACAGGAAGTTAATGTTTAATGGGGACAGAGTTTCAGTTTGGGAGGATGAAAAAAGTTCTGGAGATGAATGGTGATGGTCCTACGTTAATGTAAATGTAGTTAATGCCACTGAACTGGACACTTAAAAAAGGTTAAAATGGTGGTCTTATGTGTATTTAACCACAATACAAAAATACAAGTAACAAAAAAAGAATCCAATGTACCTACGGCTCCAAAAGAGCAAGCAAATCGTAAAGTAACAGAAATTTATTACAAGGTGTCTTAAGTGTTTTTATTAATAAATATCCAAAACCAACCACACGTTTCTAAAATATTTGGCTTTGAAGGAAAAAGAAGCGTATACCTGAGAAATAGCTAGGACTCATTATTTATATATTTTTAAATCCCTCCAATTAAATAACACAGGCCCTGTTAAAGCCAGAAGCAAAACACATACTTTCAGCACTGAATGTCAAAGTCCTTTCCTGTCCCTCCACCACCACAGTTCCCTATGATCTCTCAAGTTCATTTTGTTTTTTCTGTCCATCTGCAAAATATTTCTCTCTAAATAAATATATATACCTTTTCATTCAAGTGCTCTTGTATTGGTAAAACACTCACACCAAGCAGCTGAAGACCATGTGTTAAGACTTTAAAAACTTTAGTTACAGCTCCATTTTTATCTTTTAGCATCCTTCAATGTTTTGTAGAGTAAGAACGATGGCAAAGAAAGTTATTTAATTAATTCTTCCTCATAATTTCTAACTTCGTGGTCAGTTTCCGAAGAACATCCACTACTTCACTGTGAACTTTCCAATTTTTACCGTTCAAGATAAGTATCTCTCCAACTAAAAATACAGCTGTCAGGTAATTCCGTTTCTGAGATTCTTGTGCCCAAAGAGCTTGTGAACCCTCTTGCTACATGACATCAAAAATACTTGATAAAATACAATAATTACCCTATTAAATGCACAGCAAAGCTCATAAGCAACTAAGAGAAATCCTCAGAGACCGAAAAAAACGCACAGGAGCACAAAGAAAGGGTGATAAGTAAGCACTGATGCCAGCAACGGGCCTTCCAGGCAATTGCCAATCTCCCATAACCACGCTGCACCGTCCAATACTGCAGCCACCAGCCCGTAGCTATTTAAATTTAAATTAATTAAAACCATGTAAAATTTAAAATTCCACTGCTTTGTCATACCTCATACATTTTAAATGTGGCTAGTGGCTGCTGTATTAGCAGAGGTGTGTGACATTTCCATGATCCCCGAAAATTCTACCAGACAATGCTGAAGGGCTTTCAGTGCTGACAGTCATGCTTGGGACAAAACTAGAGCTTTACACGATACAACATGGAAAGTCAGACTACAGATAAGTACAGAGAGCCTGGCACCTGAAACACTACATCTTCAACAAAAATAATTAACTAAGTAAGGGGGGGAAAAAAATCTACCCCAAAGGAAGATTGAAGGAAAATTCTCTCCTGAGTCTAGGTTTATTTGTGTTTGGGGAGGGGGAGGGGAGTATTCACTGGAAATCTGTAACCAAAACCAACCTTCACCCAGGTTTCAAGTTCAAATCCATATACTTGTATATTATAAAAATCTCAAACCTAGAAATTAAGTTGCCCTGGTTTGACATTGTCCTCAATTGCAAATTCCCTCTGGGAGAAAGCACTCTTAAGCCAAGTCTCATAAGCATTTCCACAAAGTTACAGGAAAAATTAGCTCAAAATTTAAAACTATGCATAAGCAAGATTCGACAGAAATAAGCAGACTCATCACAAATACATCAAAAAGGAAAGGACAATAATGTTTTGAAAAACAACAGGAAATGAAAAATATGAGCAAAAAAGAAGGCAACAAATTTGGAAAAGAATCAAGTGAAAAACAGGATAACTAAAATTAAAGCTCAACAGACAAGTTCAGCAAAGTGGATGTTGCTAAAGAGAGAATTAATGAACCAGATGACAGATCTGAAATCATCCAGGATGCAACAAAGACAGATTAAAAAATATAAAGGAAGATTAAGAGATATGAAAAGTAGATTAAAACATCTATTTTACATATATATATATCTAATTGGGAGTTTTCGAAAGAGAACATCAAGAATGAGGGAGAGACAATCTGCAAAAAGACAATAGCCAAGAATTTTCCTGAACTGATGAAAGACACTAAAGTACAGACTCAGGTTCAGCAAATTCCACAAAGTATAAATAAAATGGAAACTGACACCTAGAGATATCATCGTGAAACTGTGAAACATCAATGACAGAGAGTTCTTAAAAGCAACCAGAAACCAAAGGCAGATTGCTCACAGAAGGAACAATTAGACTTGACATCTGACTTACCAACTGCAACAATGGGAGCCAGAAGACACTAGAATAATGTCTTCAAAGCTAAAATAAAGAAACTGTTAACTATAATTATATACTCAACACAGTTAAAACTAACTTTTCAAGAAAAATGACAAAATAATGAAAATTTCAGACACAAACGGCGAGAATATAAACAGATCCTCATTAAAGATGCTTCCAAAACTGTAGTTCACAAATATGGAAAATGATGCCAAAGAGAATATCTGAAATACAGGAAAGAATGGTGAGATAAAAGTTGTAAACATGAGTAAACACAAACAAATATTAGAGGTATGATTTCTAAATCAGGAGTTACAAAAAAGAGAGAGAGAGAGAAAGTACTGAACAACAGCATGTAATCTAGAAGGGAAGTAATAAGAAAGGAAATATTCCAAGTTTCTTATGCTGTTATTCAAGAGGAAGATATGGCAGATACTATCTTTTGTTCACATGCCTTCCTTCACTCACTGCTCTCACTGTGACTTCCCTAGGGGTGGGACATACTCCCCACCTCATGGATGTGGGGGCCTGATCACATGACATGTTGGACTCTGGACACAACCGACACTATCCCATTTGTAAGTGGAGGGTTTAAGAGCCCTGAGCTTGGCGTGTCTCTTGTACCCCAACAGCTGCTGGTCCCAGAATGAGTTGACACCCAGCACATAACTGAACCCAACCCAAGGCTTATAGACAAGCCCAGCCAAACCCAGCAGAGACTGCCAAACCTATGAGCTAGACATAAATGTCTGTCCTTTCACAGCCCTGAAATGTTGCAGTGGTTTGTTACACAGCATAATTACTGCAAAAGATGACTAATGCAGAGAGCAAGGACATTAACTTTAAATGCAAATGAAATGTGTGAGTTTTAGTTTTACTAAAAAGCTTTACTCACTAAATTTGTGAGTACACACACACACACACACACACACACACACACACACACACAATGATACTATTAACATAAAGTTCCAAAATATGTAAAATTCACAATAAGTTGTTCAGGGACATATACATATGCAATGTAACTATACAGAAAAGCAAGAGAATGCTAGAGCCTAAAGTTGAACCTGACAGTTCCCCCGGACAAGTAATGGACAGAGGAGGAGGAACAATGAGATGTGATCCAAGAGGATACCGATAATGTTCTATTGCTTAAGTTGAGGGAGGGGACACTATAGACACCATTATATTAGACCCTATGTAACACACATTACACAGAGCTTTTTGTAGAATAAGTTTTATAATACTTTATTTTTTTTTTTTTTAATTTTAACGTTTTATTTTATTTTTGAGACAGAGAGAGACAGAGCATGAACGGGGGAGGAGCAGAGAGAGAGGGAAACACAGAATCTGAGACAGGCTCCAGGCTCTGAGCTGTCAGCACAGAGCCCGACGCGGGGCTCGAACTCACAGACCGTGAGATCATGACCTGAGCTGAAGTCGGAAGCTTAACCGACCAAGCCACCCAGGCGCCCCTATAATACTTTAATATGAAAGAGCAAAATTTTTCCCAAGCCATTCAGAAGTGAAATGATGATAAATGAGAATAACAGAATATGTGTACCCATCCGTATGAAGGAGTTAAATGCATTTAGAATGTTTAAACTATAATTAAGAGGCAGAAATATTTGTAGTGACTCATTCATTCTTTAAAAGTAAAAGACAAAGTCAAGTGATAGGCAGTTCCACTACAAATTGCAAGAGAGCTTTCACGTGCAAAGACTGAGGATTAGACATTATCCACATGTGTAAGAGCAGCAGGCCTACTCAGAGCTGTATCATTGGTGCTACCTGATCTCAGACGTCTGATCACTAAAGCTTCTGATCTCACCCTCAGAGTTGCACAAGCCAAGTTCATTTTCTAGGAGAAATTCCTAGAGCCTGTTTTACAACATTGCTATGTGTTGAACTACCAGCCCAAGAAAGAGCTTAAGAAAATTTCCTTTGTTGAAGCTTGATTCATGACAGCAAAAAAATTTATAAACAACTCAAATGTCCAACAAGAATTATCAGAAATGATGCCTCAAACAATTTATTTCCCAAAGGATTATAAAGCAATATTTAAATGATTAATGTTGGGTTTTTAAATTTAAAACAAACAGATAATATACAAATTGACTATCCATTCAATAAATATTTACTGAGCAGCTATTATGAGCCAGGGAGTGTTCTAGGCCCTGCAGACACAGCCAAGAACAAAACAAAGATCCTGGCCCCGTGGAACTTACATTAGAGGATTTCTAGTATCTTTCTTTCTTAATTCAGATTCATAGTTCATTGGTTCAAAGACATATGCTGGGCACACATATACGTACTGGGTAATGTCTTCTCATTCCAGATAAACAACTTCAGTTAATATTAGAGTCACTATTCATTGACACAGGAAGTCTCACCACTATACTTTCCTAACTCTTGGGCTTTCTATAAAGAATGCTCTTTCTGCAATTTATACCCCCTGAAATACAATGCTAAATTTGAACAACTTTCAATATTTTCCCAGCTCAAGAGAAGTGAAGCAAATCTTCCATCAGCGCTAGAGTGAAAGGTCTATTTCTCCTACCCACTATTCACTACATCAACACAGCACTTCCTGCTAATAAGGTCAGAGAATGAGATGGGCAAAATGTGAAATCATTGGATTTCCTCGGTTTGTTTACATGTGTATGTTAATGAAGCATCAGATAAGAATGAGGTCTAATTTCCCCTTCTACAGGTAGAATCTGAGCTAGGTTTCCAGAAGGACTTATCGAATTCCAGCAGCTTTACGCTGGTGAACATGCTAACTTTTATGTATTTAGAAAAACAAATGTCCTTTCCCAAGATTCTTTACCTACAGCTATAGAGGCAGGGCCTTTCAAAAGCAGCTTATATGGAAACCAATTTGACATTAAACTTCATATATTGAAAAAAAAAAAAAAAGAATAAATAAACATTTAAAACATTTAAAAAAAAAATCGGCTTATAATTTGTTCAGGTTATATTTGCCTAACGCACTTGATACATACTATCAGAGAAGTGCACCTAATGCGAGCTCTGCAGATCAAAGCTAAAACGAAGGATACAAGACATCTGACTTTAAGAGGCCTGGCATCATTTTAAAAGTCAGCTAAAAACTCCAGATTCTAAAGACAAGAATCCATCCATGCCTTCAGTAAATACTTATCCAGCTAGACAATATGCAAAAACTTCTCAAGGGGCTTGGTATAAAAAATCAAGACAAACCTGGTCCCAGCCATCCTGCCACTAACCAAACAAATTCAGGACAAAAGTACTATCAGCTCATGCAAAGGCCCTGCAGTGAATGAAAATGAGTAAACGTACTGGCCATAAGATGCAAATATATCAAGTTGAAGAGAGGAAAATTCATGTAGTCAATAAGATTGGAATTCAGCAAATTGATGGTAGGTTGTGGGCCCTGAAGGAAGATCACTCAACATACAAGGAGTCCTAGATGCAAGAGGCACAGCTGAGACTCACGTTCTTTACCTGTAAAATGAGAGTTAAACTTTTCAACGCACCTACCACTCAAGACTGTCAAGTGATTATGCCAGAAAAAATGCTTCGGTAATCTAAATATCTTCTATACTCCAGCACTGATTCAGTTTTGGTTGTTGTTGTTGTTGTTGTTGTTGTTGTTGTTGTTTTCAGGTCTCATTTTTAAATAAGTTGAAATGATTTTTAAGTTCTCTTTCTAGCACTGTTAGATTTAGGACCTAAAAACTAATCTTAAGTCAATGAGTAAGAGAATTCTAACTTCCCAAGCATTATTAGTAGGATCAATCAATAAATTATTGCAGAAAACCAGGTATGAGCTGAAACAAACTGGTCTAAAATGCTGGTTACAAAAAGGGGGTGTGGGAGGGGGCCAGATTCAAATGACACTTAGAAGAAAGTTAAAATGACTATCAGTAGTGAAGTAATCAAAAGAGCAACCCTGAAAGTTTAAGGGAAGAACCTGGAGCATTCTTCTGGCAACCCCTGGTGACAGCAAATTACCAGCTTTGTAGGAAAAAGATTTTGTAATAGAAAAATATTTCCCAAGCAAGTCTGGTGAATGAGCTTTAGAATTCAAACTCATGATAAGCATTGATGAGAAACAAAATGTGATATAAATTGAGGGATGGAGCTCAATATTTCCAAAAAGCAAGTTCTAAAAAGAAATTTCAGAAATTTCTCTTCAGCAATTAATGCAGATAGTCTGCTAATGGTAACTATACTTAGCACCAATTTGAATACACGTTCAAATACAACTTACATTTCCAATAAAACTAGACCACAGATTACACACCAAGCCTCTTGTTTTAAATACAATCAAAAAGCTAGACAAATATATGTATTTCTTTAATTCTTAAAAATATCAGAGGATATAAATTGGTACAACCACACTGACAAAATTGGTAGTAACTAGTAGGGCAAAATATGTATCTGCCTATATTACTCAATAGTTCCGTGCCCAGGGGTATTTCCAAAAGAAAGGACTGCATAAACCCAACAAAGTACACGCACAAAAATGTCCACAGCAGCTTTATTACAATAGCCCCAAACTGGAAATAATTCACATGTGTATTAAAAGAATGGATAAATAAATTGTGATAGGCTTGTGTATGAGGCTGCTACTATGGCACACTATATTTTCCAATAATGGCGACCACAACATTTCTGGTCTCACATGCTCTTCTAGAATCTGATCTCTCCCATTGCTTCTCGGCCTTTTGGCTAAGATCAAGGGCAGAATTCTTCTCTCTCCCCATCAAGAGGCAGAGTCTGTTCCCCCGCTCTTCAAACCTAGGCAGGCTCATAACTGCCTCAAAGAATACAATGCAGTGGAAGTAAAACTGCATTAAGTTTCCAAGCCAAGTCATAAGAGGACATACAGCATGTGTCTGGCTCACAGGATCTCCACCGCTCTCCCCACTGCATGTGTGTGGAGGACGCTAGCACTTGGAACACTGCCACGAGGCTGTGAGCACACTCAGGCCACATTTAAGTGCTGGTCCGCAAACGGCAGACACGTGGGCAAAACTTCCAACACTATTAGGCCCAGCCTTCAAGCAGCCCTTCTTGACACCAAATGCAGCTGTAACAAGCAATGCTCAAATTACAGTTTTGTACGGAAATCAAGGTCATTGTTTAAGTCACTGAGTTTTGAGGCAATTTTTTAGGTGCCCCAGTAACTAGAACAAGTACAGGGCAATGAAAAAGAAACACTACCGCTACACGCAACAACATAGCTGAATCTCGTTGACAGACTACAGTATTGAATGAAACAAGCCAGATCAGACACAGAGGAATGTACACTGTATGATACTATTTCGACAAAAACAAAAAACAAGCAATGCAAAACTAGGGGCACCTGGGTGGCTCAAGTCGGTTGAGTGCAGGACTCTTGATTTCACCTCAGGTCATGATCTCACGGGAGATGGGATCGAGCCCCATGTCAGGCTCTGTGCTGACAGCACGGAATCTGCTTGGGATTCGTTCTCTTCCTCTTCCTCTGCCCCTCCCCATCCCCCCCACCCCCCACCCCCGCTTGGTCACTCCCTCTCTCTCTCAAAATAAATGAGTTTTTTTAACGTAAAACTAGTCTATGGTGCTAGAAAACTGAGTAATTGTTACCCAAGGCAAGGAAGATAGGTAGCATGGATTGGGAAGGAGTGTGACACGGGCTTTCTGGGGTGGCGAAAGTGTTCTATATATTGATCTGAGTATGATTATACATTTACAAAAACTCCTCAGGATATACATTTAAGATTTGTGCACATTACTATATGTATATTATACCTTAATTTAAAAAGTAGGGAAGGATGGTGATCAAAGAACTAACAAGGAATCGGGAGGACAGGGCAGAGCATGCGTGGCACATTGGGGTTTCTTCCCTCCTGGAAATATTTGCCTAATCAAGAGATGCCTGAGAGGCTAAACTGCATGGAGGCGGCCTTGGAGACTCAGAAGCCAAAGTGTCAGAGTACAAGATCCTCCAAGGGAGCCATCCCCTACTTTGGAATAAGACCGCATAAGGCTGAATCCCAGAAGGTATACTACAGAAGTAAACTAAACCAATCCTTGCATAGATTCAAAAAAACTTAATTTGAATAAAGTTAAGACCAAGTGCCTGGCAAAAGCAACAGAAAAAGCCTTACCTAAATCGGTAATTACTTCTAGACCTATTTTTTCAAATAGAATGAACAGTATACAATCAAAGACAGGCAGGAACATTAGGAGATAAGACCCCTCGAGAAATAAAAGACTACAGAAAAAATCTGCACCACCAGGGGATAGTTGCCATGCTCACCCTGTTCAAAGAGGTATGTACAGAGCTTGAAATTTTTGATAGGGAATTAGAAACTATGAAAGTGACATGACCACTTAAAAGGAACCAAACTGAAATTCTAGAATGAAAAATACAATTAACCAAAATTAAGAACCCAGAGAATAACATTTAAGAGCATACTAGACAGTGGGGCGCCTGGATGGTTCAGTTAAGAGTCCAACTCTTGACTTCGCTTCAGGTCATCATCTCACGGGTCACGAGACTGAGCCCTAACACCGGGCTCTGCGCTGAAGGTGCAGAGCCTGCTTGGAATTCTCTCTCTCTGCCCCACCTTCCTCCTAAGGGCGTGCAGCCTCGCACTCTCTCTCTCAAAATAAATCAACTTAGAAAAAAGAGCATATTAGATGAAGACTAACTTAGTAAACTGGAAGACAGAACACACACACACACACACACACACACACACACACACACACAAATATCCAGCACAGAAAAGAAATAAAAGAATGGAAAATACAGAAGGCAAGTGAAATGCACAGAGGATTTGGTGAGTCTAACACTGTGGAACTGAAGTCGCAGAAAGATCAAGAAGCAGAATGGGGAAGAAGCAATATTGGAAGAGATGATGGCTGAGAGCTATCCAAAACTGATGAAAGACATCGGAAGGTATACTCCCCAAGCAAGAAAGGGAGGATTCTTTGAAATCCAAAAAGAAAATCTCAAAAATAGCCTGAGAAAGAAACCAATTACCAAGACAGAAGCAATAAACTATGACTGACTTCTCAATAGAAACAAAGCCAAAGAGGGGCACGTGGGTGGCTCAATCAGCTAAGCGTGTGACTTCGGCTAGGTCATGATCTCAGAGTCCATGAGTTTGAGCCCCGCGTCGGGCTCTGTACTGACAGCTCAGAGCCTGGAGCCTGGTTTGGATTCTGTGTCTCCCTCTCTCTCTGCTCCTCCCCAGCTCGCACAATAGAAATATATCTTTGGGGTTTAAAATATATATGCGTTTTAAAACATGGTGACAACGAAATGGGTTTAAAAAAGAAGAAAGAAAGAAAATTAACTTAAATGTTTTTAAAGGCCTTTCACAATCTCAGGAAAAAGAGTGGAAGTCTCAATATTATACTTTGGTAAGTTGAGAAAACATTATCAGAATTTCGTAGGCCAACACTAAAGGAACAGCAAAAGAACACATGATCCCACGCTAATAAAAAAGGAGTAAATGGAATAATTATTTTTACAAAGAGAATCCAAAACAAAGGTAGAATGAGGGGAAAAAAATATGGAAAACAAGGAATTCAAGTAGATTTTTTTAATTTTTAAATATTTATGTCAATGTAAAGTTATTAAGTGCCAATTCATTTTTGTAATAGTCATCAGCAAAATACACAAAAATATCTGGCACACATACCTAACTTTTATAAATTTTGACCAATCTTTTCTACTGCGACTGACTTTTTGAAATCTTATTTCACTTTCTCTTTTCTCACCACAGATATGCTACCAAGCATTAAAATGTCCAAAAACCAAATAAGAAGAAACAAGAACAAAAAAGCTCAGAGAGCTAACTAGCTTATAAATACTGCATTAGTTCCATAATAAAATATTAATTTGCCATTACTGATCTATGTAAAGTTATTGAAATTAATATATTAAGAAACTCAAAAACAATATTTTTTCACTTCTTTCATAAAAAACATTACTCTAATATTTTTAATTCATTGCTAATTTAGTGAAAGGAAAATTCCAGCATAAAATTATAACTTTTTCTACACAGACATCAATGTCGGCAAGACACAGGTGCAACATGTACCTCTGTCAGAGAATAATCAAATATCTATTTCGAGCCAAAAACACTTAAGCAAACGAGATATGAAACTCCAGAGTCAACTCCTGACCTTCCTATAGGCAAATGAAACTACCCGCCCCTTAATAAATATTTTTTGATTTTACGGTAGATTGCTACTACCATTTTGTGAGAGGTAGGTATCTTAAGGTAGCCTAAGCTCTCGCAAAGAAACAATGCTACCAAAATTATATCAAAATACTATATTCGTATCGTATAGCCTCTCTCTGTAAAGAAATCAAAGAATCTTTTTATTTCATTCCCGCCTTTCAGATTTAAAAACTGAGAGTGAACAGCGCCAGAATTAAAAAACGAGACCCCAAAGCGTACAGAGAGGCATGTCCAGGTCTACTGCGTTAGAGTCAACGACACGGACTCCCTTTCCACGAGGGCTGAGGAGCAAGACCAAGCCCTTCGTTCAGGGGGCTCGCACGCGGTGCCAAGAGCCTTCTCCACACACCAAACGCGGCTGCCGACGGGCCGTGTGGGGAGCTAACTCCTACCCAAGCGTTCTTCTCTAACCTTCACAGCAGTCTCTTCAGGCGCCGTGGCCGTGCGCATGCTCTGGTCTTATCCTCACAGCGTCCCACCCGCTCACCTCCCCTCTGCACCTGCTATCTCCTCCTATTCCTTCAGGTCTAGGAGTCCCTGGCTCAGGGAAGCTTGCCCAACCACCCCCAAGTCAGGTTAGTCTCCTTGCTCCTGGGTTTTATAGCTCCCAGTACTTCAAAGAACCTATCTCCCTGTCATCGTTGAAAACAAGGTAGCTAACCTGAGGCACGGAAGGCACTGGAGAAACACTTGCTGGATGAACAAACAAATCTGAATTTACGATTCTCCCCAGTTTTGCAAAGAAAACAGCCCTCAAAAATTAAGTTATTTGCATGAAATGATATAGCCTGGAAATGGCATAGATCGGTTGAGAATCCAAGTGTCTGCAATTCTAATTCCCAAGCTGTGACCCCCAGGTACTATAATGAAATGTGCCAGAAGACAGATTTCTTTCAAATTGGTAGTACTTTTGTTGACTTCCACTGTAAAAAGTGAGATACTTTTTAATGGGGGGCGGAGGGGAGAGAGACTCTAAATACCAGCGAATCCCACCTAAATGCCAATATGCCTTTCAAAAATCACCCTGAAGGGACAAACTGAAACTTTCCAGGAATAAACGGTCAGAACACTGTTGATAACAACGCCATTGCACTAAAGCAAAACAAGCACGGTTAAAGTGCAATTGCAAACATAAACCAGAATGCAATCACCTGTCTCTTTCTCTCGAACTGAAGCACCAATTCCCCAAGTTTTAGTATTGTGGCTAAGTCTTCTGCCAGCTTCCAACTGCCTTAACTAACATGCCTAGTGCACGTTAACCGAAGTTAACTGTGTTTTCAATCTGCCACTAGCTTTCATTTACTGGCCTCCTTCTCAGTCACGTTCACCGGCTGCAAAACGTAACAGGAACTTGAGATAGATGTGCACGTGGCGGCCACGGCCGACCGGTACAACCTCTGCCAGGCACTGGAGGCCCACATTGAATCCGCCATGCCAGGAAGTTGTCTTCGTTCCCCACAACTCCAAGGATGGCCAGCCAGTTGACAGATGGTGGCAAAGCTGACACTTCCACTTACTGGCTTGTATAACCAGTGGCAGTTGTCCTCACTAGGAGGTATTTCACGTCGAAGCACTGTCATAACTGGAAATGGGCTACCCTCATCAGAAACAAGTGCACCGGGGAGTCTGACTGCTAGCTAAAAACAGTAAGTAGGCACAAACACCAAGACTCGGGCCCAAATTCTTCATGTTTGGCAAACGATGCTTCTTCACATGCCTTTGAGACAACTCACTAATTCTTTAATCAGCAAAGGAATCTGTTAACTCGGGATACCTGTTTTCCTTTAAAAATTAATTTATACTTCTATTAGCATAATTTTTTTCTGTTATATTTTGACCTATGTACGTTTGACATATGTCAATTGCGTGGGTAGAATCCCACACAGGATCTACATCCACTCTAAGTAAAAACCTAAACTATGTTTACAAACTTTATTATCAGAAACAGCAAACTCATAAATATTTTTTCTTAATTTGAGGGTCTGATAGAGAAATACAAGTAAATACACCACTGTTCATGTGATGCTGGCGAACTGAATTCTTATTAAAATGACTTTACAAAAGGAAAAAGTACCCTGACTTCCCTCCATTAGAACTTCCCAGAGATTCAACACATAGAGGGAGTTGGCCACGGTGATCTCTAAAGTTCTGTCCAACTTTTCGGAGCTACAAAATGTTCAGTGTGTATCCCAGAGACTTGATTCCATTTATAAATGGATTAGTATAGGATTAAAGTCACTTTCTTCCAGCAAGCAAAATATTTAAGATCGTGTCCCCACTCTCTTTCCCCCCATTTGTGTCACATTATTTCCCGTGACTGGGTAGTGCCCCAATTCAAACATCCTCCCCAGTCCCATAAGGGACCCATTTAACTCCTATCAAAGTCTACTGACGAAAAAGCAACTGTGGATTAAAATGCGGGGAAAGGGGAGGAGGCGGGGAGAGTGCAATTCTCAATTTATAGAACTGTCTTCCAATTTACAGAAATGTGGATTCGCAGACTCCTCGCATTTCCTGGCATTAAAATACCTGCGAGCAACCATTCTCACGCATTAGATCTGCCGCACCGTCACTCGGCTGTTAGCTGCAAACTACTTTGCAAACTTTGCAAAGGCGCACAGATTTCCAGGCTCTCCGGTTCCCTCATTCACCCCATCCTCCGCTTGCGGAGCCGAAAGAAAGTTCCGCGGCACGAAGGCAGTAATTTAAAAGAACGAAGTTCGCCTCAGTCCTGCCCACTTGGGCTCCGCAGGACGCAAGTGAAACTTGCAGGGGAGACAGACACGTCTCTCGGGGACCGAAGCTTGCTCCGGGGGGGAGGGGGAGGCGGCGGGGCTCCCCTCCCCCAGGATCTGAGGACCCGGGTCCTTTCCACCGGGCCCCTTCACCCGCCACCAGGTCCCCTCGCGCGGCGTCCGCCGCAGACCCTCCCCGCACGCCCCCTGCATCCCAGCGCCCCCCCCCCCCCACCCGGCGCCCGCCAACCTGCCAATCACTCCCGCAGAGCCCCACGATCCAGGTTCCAGGGGGCACTCGGACGGCCCCGCACAGGTTCCCCGAGCCTGACCCCCCCAAGAGCTGAGGCGGGGAGCCGCAGCTCCGTCCACCTCCCCGGGGCCGGGAATGGCGGCGTCCGGCTCCCCGGGGCCAACCCGAGTCCCTGCCCGGAGGAAACCCCGGAGACCGGCACCGCCGCCGCCGGCCGGCCGCCTGCGGTGGGAGATGAAGAAATGAAGTTACCTCCGGACGGTCCCGTCGGCGGAGGCTGTGGCGGGGCGCAGAGCGGGGAGTCGGGGCAGCCGAGCAGGTCCCGGCGCGGCGGCGGCGGCTACCGCAGTGCCCTCCGCCCCATTGTTTCCCTTCCAAGAGGCTCCCGGCGAAGCCGAGCCCGGGAACCAGGAAGTTCCCCGGCGCGACACCTCCTGCCGCCGCTATGGAAACGGCCCCCGCCTCCCAGGGCGGCTCGCCCGGGACCCCGCCTCCGCGCCGCCGGCCCCGCCCGCCTCACGGGCCGCCGCCAACCGTCGCCGCTGCGGCCGCGGCCGCCGCCATCTTGGCGCGGCCGGGCGGCCCTTTCCCGGCGGCACGTGCGCGCCGCTCCCGCGTTCCCGCCGGCCGCGGGGGCGCGCTTCCAGGGCTGCGGGGTGCGGACGCAGCTCCCCGGGATCCCGGGCGGGAAGCGGCGCCTCTGACCCCGGGCCGGCAAGGGAGGGAGGACCCGCGCCGCACTGCAGACCCCGGACCTGGAGCGAGGCTTCGAGGCACGGCGCGGAAACGACCCACTTAAGCCGTCCAATTGGAAAGGTCAAGGGATGGGCGAGCTCAGGGCTGAAGTCAGTAGAGTAGTGGCCTAGAGCGCGTTCTCTGCTGCCACATTGCCGCGCGTTTCGTTTCGGGCCCATCTTACCAGCTGTCAGAGCTAGGGCACTCTAATTTTCTCTGTGCCTCAGTTTCTTCATCTGTAAAGTGACATAATCGTAGTACCTGCCTCGTAAAGTTATCACCTGGAACAAGCAAGTGCCTGGTAGTAAGTGCAAAATGATCGTTAAATAAAAAGGTATTGCTTCTAACAAAAATCACATTTCTGTCATTTTCCAGGAACTTTAGGTCTTCCAATCAGCACTGCTTTAAATAGGCTACTGTCTCAGATCCCATTGCTGCTTAAAACTTCCCAAATGTTCATCTTTTGTCCCATCTTTCTCTAGGTCAGCTTTCCTTTTTTATATCATGGAAACTGTCAAGAGTTTTAATCTCCAGAGTCTTCCATTAAGAGGTGCCATAAAAAGGTGAATGATGTAAACTTTCCAACACTGTAATTAGCTGACAGTTAAATGATTTATTCAATAGAAGCTAGAAGAGTTAGGGTGTGCAAATAACAAAGGCTTCCTGTCCTTGATTCCAGGAACTAGAATTACTAAAGCTGGCAACTCTGCACCATTGTTATTATCTCTTTTCCAGCTGGTGAAAACAGACACCAAAAAACTGGGTGCTGTGTGCAATATGGAAACAGAGGGATGGACAGAGAAGGTGGGGTCACAGACTCTGCTGAAGGATGCAGACTTTAATAACTGTGCGTAAGACCGGGTCCTGGATAGTCTCCAAGGTTCCTTGTAGCTTACAAGTATTGTGATCTTATTCCTACACTCTTTAAGTTTATACTTCCCTTTGGCTATTCACTTAAACCAGGTTTGTGAAGACAGGTGTTTAATAAGCCTGATCCAAAACTGGCATAAATAGTTTGATATATGAATTGCGGTAAAAACAGGTCAAGAGTTGGCAGGATGCAGGAAACTTTTTCAGTACCCAAACACTTCTCCAAAAGTTCTGGAATGCTCTGATTAGCGATTACTCAAACTGAGATACCTGAATTTCTGAAAGGCAGGAGCCCCGCCGCTCATATAGCTTTGTAGCCCGTATTGGACCAGCAGTTTGCACATGGTAGGCCCTCAATAAATATTTATTGAATTAAATTGCCATGTTTATGGCTGAGTGCTCATCATTTAAGGAGACCTTGGGAACCACAGAGATACACAAGAGATGTTACTCAAGGGACATCACTGCAAATCAACAGGAACCCCACGTCACTAGTAAATGTGATTTTGGAATGAACAACCCTGGCCTCAGGCATATTTGGCAAAATAAAGTGGAAATTTCAGATAGGTTTTTCCACAACTTATATGGGTAAGTTTTTTTAACTTTATTTTGGACCTAATTATGAGCACCACTGATTGAATTTTATGCTTCAATAATAGCCCTCTGACTCTATAGTACAGTTCAAGTTCAGAAATCCCCACATTTTTCCCCAAGTCAGAGTGTCACCAGTGAGTTCTGTCACTTCAGTATAAAACTAGTATTTGTTCTTAGGTATAATTACAGGGAATTGCTATAGTTTTTTGTATATTTAAGCATCTCGGAGGTATTGTTAAACGACAAACACAGATTTTTGTCTTTAGATCCCCTGTGTAGGGCTTCACACTGGGGTAGGCGTGCAGATTCACTTATCTGTGGCATGTGATAAACGTGGAATTTACATCAGTGATTGTCAAGGAAATAAAGATAGAGTCATTTTTCCTCTAAACCAGGGATGCACAAACTTTTTCATACAGAGGAAACGTAGTAAACAGAGCAAAAGTAGACAATATACAACAGGATGAATGTGCCTGTGTTCCACTAAAAACTCACGGAAATAGGTGGATTTGACCCGCAAGGCCATATTTTGCTGACCCCTAAAGAATTCTGTCAGATGCACTGCATTTTTCTATTCACTCCAATGTGAAATGCCAGATATTAAAATACAAAGGGTAAAAGCTCGATATCAATAAAGCACCAAAAAGTAAAAAAAAAAAAAAAAAAGTATGGAATCGGTTCACGTTACCAATTAAAATATTTCACAAACACCAAAGGTTTAGAACTACATTTTGTGTACTATAATGAAATAAGATAGATGAATATTGGCCTTTCGTTTTTTTCAAAAGCTAGGAGTTAGGACAATGGGAATACGTAAAATGTTGACAAAGGTAAGAGTGCACCCACGGAATGCCATAATAACTTCTGGAAAGCCAGAAGTACAATTGGAGGTGAGAACATAAGAACATAGAACATAGAAGAAAAAAAATTCTCCAAAGCAAATCATCCTTCACTGCCATCTTTACAACGTGGATGAAAGTATAGGTCCTTTGAGTCTCCTGTAAGTTGAGAATTCAAATGTGAATCCGTGGCTATTTGATCCATTCAATTTCTTTTTAATAGGGGTAACAGATAGGTCCCTAAGGAGGGACGGGAGGAAGAAGGGGACAAAAAAGCTGAGGCAAACTCTGCTGTGCACATTCTCATCCTCACTAGCAGCAATACTTTCTGAAATTTCCTAAGGAAGCAATGCTCTCCTATTGGTTAGGAAAGTCACCTCCAGTGAGACTGCATATAATTGTTCTTCACTATTGGGGAAAAAACCAGCCCAGTCAGTATCTGTGCACCCAGTGTAACTACACAAGCAATGGGGGATCAACAACCACGTCCACGCTGCTCATACGAAAAAGTTATCCTTTGGTTCAAAAGGTAATTTACTGATGCAGAGCAAGGAAAAAGTTCACGGAAGGGTTGTGAACCCCATAAAACTGTATGCAAGGTGTTGTGTACACAATTTGTTACTTACAACTATCTGAGGTTGTCTTGTCCGTTTATTGGTATACTTGGGGGTTGTTTCTGTCTGTCGTAAGAACGTCCATGCCACAGATTGGGGAACTCATCTGTCTTCTTCCCTGTTCTATCTCTTGGTCCAGATCAGTGTCTGGTACAAGACCAGCTCTCTATAAACACTTGTAGAAGGAATGAAGAAAGAGGAGGAGGGAAGGAGAGAGGAAGGAACAAAGGTACACAGATACCCATTTTCTCTGGGCAGAAGTCTTCTAACTTTCATCATATGCTCAGAAGGGTCTGTGACACATACACACAAGTAAGTAAGAAAGACCAGTTTTCAACTACAAAGGCCACCTCTCATTATCTCCTCTGCCCTTTTGCTCACCAGCCACCCTGCTCACAGAACAAAATGGTTATCATGGTTTGCCAGAAGCCTACGATGATGTCATACCATTTGGAGAGTGTCTCATTATGTTTTTATAGCTTTAGAGAATTGCTTCTGCCTGCTCAACTTTAAAGTCTCCATTTGACCACATCTTAGATGTCATGCCCTTTATTTTTTAAATCTCATCAAACAGAGTTGTATTAAAAAGAACTGTTGGGGCGCCTGGGTGGCGCAGTCGGTTAAGCGTCCGACTTCAGCCAGGTCACGATCTCGTGGTCTGTGAGTTCGAGCCCCGCGTCAGGCTCTAGGCTGATGGCTCGGAGCCTGGAGCCTGTTTCCGATTCTGTGTCTCCCTCTCTCTCTGCCCCTCCCCCGTTCATGCTCTGTCTCTCTCTGTCCCAAAAATAAATAAAAAACGTTGGAAAAAAAAAAAAAGAACTGTAAGGGGCCCCTGGGTGGCTCAGTCGGTTAAGCGTCCGACTTCGGCTCAGGTCATGATCTCACGGTGCGTGAGTTCGAGCCCTGCATCGGGCTCTGTGCTGACGGCTTAGAGCCTGGAGCCTGTTTCAGATTCTGTGTCTCCCTCTCTCTCTGACCCTCCCCCGTTCATGCTCTGTCTCAAAAATAAACATTAAAAAAAAAAAAAAAGAACTGTAAGATATTGAAATAAATGAGGTAGGATTGCAAGGCATTTTTGTCCTCAATTTAGGGTGATAAAACTTTTGCCTCTATATGTATGGGTTTCTAATTAACTTTTAAACCCTTGTGTACACAAATCTATATAAGTTGTGTGGTAGCTAATTTTCAAAGATGGTCCCCCCAGTGAACCATGACTCCAGTGTTCACATCTTTGTATATCGTCCTCCTCTTGAATCTGAGCTGGCCAAAAGAATAGGGCATAAGTGACACTGAATATTTTCTAAGACCAGATGATGAGAAGTCTTACAGCTTTTGTCTGGATCTCTGAAATACTTACCCTTAGCACACCCCCTCCCAGAACTCAGCTTCCAGGGGTTTTTTTTGTTTGTTTGTTTGTTTTTTAATATTTTTTTAATGTTTTTATTTATTTATTTGTGAGAGAGAGCAAGCAAGCAGGGAGGGGCAGAGAGAGGGAGATCCAGAGTCCGAAGCAGGCTCCAGGCTCTGAACTGTCTGCACAGAGCCCGACGTGGGGCTCGAACTCACAGACAATGAGATCATGACCTGAGCGGAAGTCAGACACTTCACCGACTGAAACACCCAGCGTCCCTCAGCTTCCATGCTGAGGCCACAATAGTGGCAACGTTCACTGAGCCCCAGCCAATAGCCAGCTTCCACCGCTAGGCACGCAGGTGAGACAATCCTGCACATCCAGCACAGATGAGCCCTCAGATGCCTTGACCCCCGACTCTGCGACCCCATGAGAAACCCCAAATGAGGACGTCTTAGGTGAGCGCAGTCAACCCGTGGAACCACAAGAGCAAACATTAATTGTTGTTGTAAGTCACTGAAACAGGCTGCTTTGTTATCCGCATGTTGATAACTGGGACACGTTGATTAAAAATAAAGTTGCTAAAAAATAAAATAAAAAATAAAAAAATAAAAATAAAGTTCCTTAGAGGTACCTAGGTGGCTCAGTCGGTTAAGCGTCCAACTTCGGCTCAGGTCACGATCTCACAGTTCATGATGTTCGAGCCCCATGTCAGGCCCTGTGCTGACAGCTCAGAGCCTAGAGCCTGGAGCCTGTTTTGGATTCTGTGTCTCCCTCTCTCTCCGCAACCCTCCCCCGACCCCCCCCCCCCCGCTCCTGCTGTCTCTCTCGAAAATAAACAAACATATAAAATAATAAAAAATAAATAAATAAATAAATATAAAGTTGATAAAGCTATATTTAGCTATATGTACGCTAAGACCTTAATAAATAACTTCATCAAAATTACAGAAATGCTGCATAAGAAGGTCAAGTTCAAGAAGAACAAGGTGAGCTGTAAAGGATCCTGAGGTATCCCATGGCCTGTTCTTGGCTGATGTTGTCTGGCTTCTTCCCTTGAGTGGGGGGTGGCTCTCTGGACACCATGAAACAACATAACAACCTTAACCTTTCTGTGTCTGCAAAGTAATACACTTGCAATTACATGTGACTTACACAGACATGAAGTAAGTCCCCACCCACATGCTTTGGCTAAAAAAGGAAAGGAGCGGTCACAAGTAGCCAGACTAAAGGTTCAATTAAAATGAGACAATAGATGGAAAAAAAAATTTTTTTTAATCTACTCAGCTTCTCTTTTCTATTTGCTAATGCTTTATGAAGATTGCAGGCCCATAATTCCTAATCAGCACTTATGAAATCTAAAAAGCTCTGGAAACAAAAAGGGTTTTGTTTTTTTTTTTTCCCACCTAAGTTTGGCACCTAGATTCATTTGGTAGCAACTGGACTTTCCTTTGGCTGTTTATGGTCTTTATTTTATTTGATATGAACACTCGTCCTATTACAGAACCATCAGCGTGTTGATGACAAGGCCCTGGCCCAGCTCCCACCTATGCTGCCCTCAAGTAATATGCAGTGTATGTGCTATGTCACCCTTCTAGAAACCGAAACTTCTGAATTCCAAAACAGTTTTAGCTTCAGACCTGAAGTAGACTTTATTAGAGACCCGAAATAACATTTTTTTTTTTTTTTTTGCACAGGGGTGGGGCGATATTAACGTGGGGTCATTGAACACTCGATTCAGACAGCCTGAGTTCAAATCCCCTCTCCACTGTTTGCCACCTCTGACACCTAGAGAAACCCTCTGCCTCAGTTTTCCCCTCTGCAAAATGAAGACAGTAATAAAAATTACCTCATAGGGTTCTTAGAGAACTAAATGGGGCCACACATGCAAAGGGCTTATCCCAATGACCAGCAGTTAGTAAACACTCAACAAATGTCAAGTCTTATTGTGTTATTATTACATATAAGCTTTTTTTCATGTTCAACAAAACTAATATCTCTCTTGGAGCTCCGTGAGAAAAAAAGAAACTACTCAAGGTATTACCAGCAGGAAGATATTTAACACAGGGAATCAGAGGTAAAAAATCTTGGGAAAGGGTGAGTGGGGGGAAGGGGACCAGCACTGAGTCCTGAGTTATTCCACAGCAGTTGTGGACCCGATCGGTGTCAGGAAGCTGCTGAACCCAGAATTTGGAGTCACAGGAAATGACACGAAATCATTGCCAATGCCACAGCTGCCTTGCAGCTTAGAAGCTGGTAACTGCCAGGGGTACTCTCTGGAGTCTAGCTTCATGGCACATATGCATGTCTGTCAAACCCTTATGTCAGCCACTGCTGTCAGAGGAACAATGTCAGGCTCCCTATGCCATTCAGATCCCAGGCGTGCCTCTCACTGGCAGAACACCTTATCAGAACGGTGCTAGCAAAGGACTCTGGGAAACGCAGCCCCTGTGATACAGATGATACCCAACACAAATAATTTAATAATAGTGATTTACATGTGTAAAGCATCTGCCGTAAGGTTCTGCGAGGCAAGCAGGAACTGAGCACAGAGAGCTCAGTGACGTGTCCAGAGTTGGCTGAGTAGTGAGACACTCGGATGCTCATATTCCAAATCTAGAGTGTGATGCTTTATCCCAATGCTCATCCGAGTCCTATTTTTTCCCCCAAGTCCTCATACCATTTGTATTATTTACATACTGTCTCTCTTTAAGGTGGCTCACATTTCTACTTAAGTCAATTTAAATAGGAAAATTTGCATCGCTATCTAAAGTATAATGCAAATCACTGAAGCGGAAAGCAGATGTCATGTACCATAAATGGAAGATAAAAGTAAAAATGAACACACAGGGGGCGCCCGGGTGGCTCAGTAGGTTTAGCGACCACTTGGGCTCAGGTCAGGACCGTCGTGGCTCAGCTCGTGAGTTGGAACCCCTCACTGTCTCTGCTGTCAATGCAGAACCCACTTCAGATCCTTTGTCTCCCTCTCTGCCCCTTCCTCACTTGAGTTTTCTCTCTCTCTCAAAAATAAACATTAAAAAAAAATGAACACACAGAAAACCACACAATAGTATGAAGACCACTTCAATAGCATTGCCCACAGAGGGCACTGAGCCTGAAGCCTGCTCTCTGTTGAAAATGGAGACTGGGGTGTGTTAGATGTCAGACATACGAACAGCAAACACCTAAGACCAAACTGAAACTCTCTCGTTGATGTATTCACAAGGTCTAAAAGATGACTAAAATCCTTGAAAAGAAATTAAATTTCTCACTACGTGAGGCAATGTTATTTAAAGCCTTAGCCATCTTACCTTCTAAATACATCCTACACTTCAGGTAACAATGCTTCCTGCCGTATCAATTTTGAAAGTTGAGCTCACAATCAGAGGATTTATTAGTTCAATTTTGGAAAGTACTTGGTAGCTCAGTGTTAAATATACATCAGTGTGTTTTGCTCCTACTGACTCATTCATGGTAAGATTTGTTTGATGCAGAAGTAAAATTCACATCATATACAATACATCATTTCAAAGTGAACAATTCAGTAGCATTTAATACATTCACAAGGTTGTTCAACTACCACCTCTATGTTATCCCAAAACATACGCATCTCCCCAAAAAGAAACTCTATACCCAGTAACCAGTTAACTTTCTATTTCCTCTCTCCCCAGCCCCTGGCAGGCACCATCCTGCTTTCTGCCTCTATAGATTCACCCTGGATGTTTCATGTAAATGGAATTATATAATATGTGACATTTTGTGTCCGTCTTTCACTCAGCCTAAGGTTTTTGCAGTTCATACACATTGTAGCATGTCCCTGTACTTCATTCCATTTTAGGACTGAATAACATTGCACTGAATGGATATACCACATTTGCTTACTCATCCATCCATGCATGAACATCTGGGTTGCCTCCAACTTTAGGCTATCGGGAATAGTGCTATGAACACACGTGTACACGTATCTGCCTCAGTGCCTGCTTTCCAGTTATTTTGGAAGTAGGCTTAGGATTGGAATTGTGGGATTGTATGGTGATTACGTTTAACTTCTTGAGGAACTACCAAACCGTTTTCATCAGGGAGGAACCATTTTCCATTCCCAACCAGCAGTGCACAAGGGTTACAATTTCTCCATATCCTTGCCAACACTACTTTTTTTCTGCTTTTTGTGATTACGGCCATCCTTGTGGGTGTGAAGTGGTGTCCTGAGGTTTTGATTTGCATTTCGTTAATGACTAATGATGCTGAGCATCTTGTCATGTGTTTATTGGCCATTCGTGTATCATGAAATGTTTATTCACGCTTTTTGCTCACTTTAAAAACTGGGTTGTTTGTCTTCTTATTGTGGAACTGTAAGAGTTCTTTATGTATTCTTGACCCTTCTCGGATAAGAGATTTGCAAATACTTTCTCCCATTCTGTAGGTTTCCTGTTTACTTTATTGGTAATGTTCTCTGATAAGCAGAAGTTTTCAACTTGATGAAGTCCATTTACCTTCTTCTTTTTTTTTTAATTCTGTTTTTCTGCTTTTAGTGTCATATCTATGAATCCATTGCCAAATCCAAGGTCAGGGGTATTTGCCCTTATGCTTTCTTCTAAGAGTTTTATGTTTTAGCTTTTATGTGTATACATGATTTTTAAATCACAGTATAAAATTTTCATAGAAATAAGGTAAATCCACTGACCTAGATTAATTCTATAACTGTTGAAATTTACTCACCCTTGAAAGACTCATTTCTTTAGTAAATAGGTTTATTTAGCCATGACTATGAACAAATCTCTACTAGATTGTATGTAACTGTAGACTATATATACACACACTTATTAGTATACGTATTGTTTATTAGTATAGTATATTATTCTTACATACTAATAGAAGGTTACAGAAGTGCTAAGAAAGACTGGACTGCCATTTATGAGGAGTAATATGTTGCAAATAAAAAACAAACAAACAAACAAACTAACAAACAAACTCATGGGTTCCTGGGTGGCTCAGTCAGTTGAGCATCCTACTTTGGCTCAGGTCATCATCTCATGATTCATGGGTTCGAGCCCCACGTTGGGCTCTGTGCTGACAGCTCAGAGTCTGGAGCCTGCTTCAGATTCTGTGTCTTCCTCTCTCTCTGCCCCTCCCCTGCTCACGCTCTGTTTCTCTCTCTCTCTCAAAAATAAATAAACATTTAAAAAAATTTTTTTAACTCAAACTGGATTAAATAATACAGATGAGTTATTGGCTTATGTCACTGAAAGCCAACTAGAAGATGGGCTTTGTGGAATTCAATGATATCGTCAAGGACCAGCTTCTTTCTCTACCTCCCATCATGTCTGCTCCATCCAACTAAGATGGCTGCCAACAATCTCCAGGGCTCCATGCCTCCTCACCTCAGTCCGAGAAAATGAGCAACCCCTAGCTAACACCTGTCTCTGCCTCAGGCTCTGGTATGAACTGAATCACATACCCCTTCCTGAATCAACATTTACTGCCAGGACGTATGATTATGTTAATTGCTCTCACTGCTGTTTAGCACGTAATGGAGTTGGGCTTCTTCCCACATGAAGATATGGCCCTCAAAAGGAAATTGGGCAAGTGATAAAGAAAAGAGGAAGGGATATGGGGAAGCCATCACAATGTTCACCACAGGTAATCTCAGAGAAGTCTTAGCAGAAGAGATGGGATTTGACCTGGTCAGGGGGAATCAAACACCAGGACAGTGTGAAGGCTCATTTTTTTAAAACAGGGAATAATCATCCATTTTAACTGGACCACTGGTGTCAGGTGAAAGCTCCTAATCCTAGGAGGCTAACTTGAGAGCATATCATAATGGAGGACTTCAAATGCCTAATGAGTTTAGACTTAATTCCCCAAGCAACAAAAAGAAAATGACCTTACTCTCAGAAAAAAAAAAAAAGAAAACATTCTCTAATTAGAACTGTATGGGGGGAGATGCCTGGGTGGCTCAGTTGGTTGAGCCACTAACTTGATTTCAGCTCAGGTCATGATCCCAGGGTCATGGGATTGAGTCCCGCATCAGGCTCCATGCTGAGCATGGAGCCTGCTTAAGATTCTCTCTCTCTCTCTCTCTCTCTCTCTCTCTCTCTCTCTCTGTCTCTCTGTCTCTCTCTCTCTGCCCTGGCTCTCCCTCTCTCCCTCCCTCCCTCACTTACCCCTCTCTTCCCCTCTCTCACTCTCTAAAAAATTAAAATAAAATTTAAAAACCTGTATAGATATGTAAGAACTTTAGAAGAATTCATTTTAATGCTAGACCTTGGTATTTGATAGGATATATTCACTTTTGGAAATTCATTCATTCACTCATTCAATCAGCAAATACTGATTGAGTGCCTAATGTGTGTCCAGCACTATACTGGTGATAGCTGGTGGTTCAATCGTGAAAAATAGTAATGTTGTTGGCCCTGTGAAGGTTATAGGCCAATGGAAAGCCTATCATCTATGTCATCATGGCCTCAGATTCTAATGTCTCATCTGCCTTTGGAAAGTTTTGCATCCTGGGTTACAAACCAGACGGAAATCTCCGTGTGTCTTGCAATGTAATCCGTTCCTCTTCTGAACCTTCCAAGTCTAGTTCATACTTCACTTCAGAGAAGTCACTCTTTCACCCAAAGATTTTATTTACCTCAAGCTCAACACACCCATCCTTCAAAATGGATGACTTTTGCTTACCTCAATTGTAGACCTAAATATTGTCAAGTTAAAATCAAGGCAGAGACTAGATAATGAAGTTACCCTTAATGTACTGTACTTGAAGTGTCCCTCTTTCCTCTCCCCCCTCCCCCTCCCCCTCCCCCATCCTATTCTTTTAGTAGACCTCTACCTTGTACTCTTGAAGAGGCAAGGCTGGAGAAGAACAGCTATAAAGCCTCTTACCTGCCCAAGTCCATAACTTTTGTTCTGAGTCACTCCTTTCCTCCCTGTGTTACCTGAGCTCAGAAGGATGCATTTGAGATGAGAACAGTTCTTATCACCAACCCAGAAAATGTAGTTTCATGTTGGTCTGAGAAGTGAAACAGCCTAACTTACACCCGGCAATAAGAAGGCAGGCTTATCCTTAAAGAAAACTCCTTAAAACAAACCAAAACAAAACAAAACAAACAATAACAACAAAAAACAATGAAAAACCACACACCCTATGATTCCAGGTGACATCCTGGAAAAGGCAAAACAATGCAAACAGTAAAGGCTCAGCGGTTGCCAGGGGTTGGGGAGTGGGAGGGATAAGTAGAGAATGCAGGAGTTATAGGGTTTTTAAAGGATTTTTACCAAGTGTGGATACGCGCCATTCTACATTCAAACCCATGGAAGGTATGACCTGAAAGTGAGCCCTAATGTCAACTCTGGGCTTTGGGCGATGATGATAATGATGTGCCAGCCTAGGTTCATCAGTTGTGAACCTGATGGGGTTCTGGTGGGGATACTGATAATGAAGGCGGCTGTGCGTGTGCAGGGGCGGGGGGGGGGGGGGGGTGGATACAGGAAATCTCTCTACCGTCCACTCAGCTTTGCTGTGGACTTAAACCTGCTCTAACATATAAAGTCCGTTTTAAAAGGCAATGAACAAAAGGGGGATTTATTAGTGCAAATAACACTTACTACGCCCCAGATACGCCACGCCGCATGACGCCCTATAGTATCAACAAGGCACAAGACACATACGGTTCCTGCCCTCACAGAACTTACATTAATGCTTTCATCAGATGAAGTCATTGTGCTCAATGAGTTGCCCTTCCCAGATAGTATGATACAATTCTCTGTTCCAACCGAGAGCCCCAGGCCTCCTCCAGCAGGTTGCTGATGGGTAGGTAATTCCAACCAGTTTACAGGGGCCAGGCCTCGCAGCCCCTGGGAGAAAACATCCCCAAATCCAGTAATCGTCACCTGAAACTTTTGAAAAACGCTGTTTCTGGGTGTCATCCCCAGAGCCTCCAATTCTGTGAGATTAAGGATTTGCCCAGATGCCACACTTTGTCAAGCACGTCAAGTGGTTCTGGTGCAGGAGATTTGAGAACCAGTCATTCAGCAGTTGATTTCACTCTAAATAATAACAGTAACCACCATTGTCCTGCTTTGACGTATTGAGTCTTAATATGAACACTCCGATAGAAAACTAGGAAACCGCCAAGGCCCGTGGCAAGGAAGTTTATGAGAAATAGAAACACAGATGATCAATACACACCTGTTCAACCCATAAATAACCAAATAAATCTGAATTGAGGTCAATAGAATGTAGTTATTCATCTACCATATTGGTGGAAATTTTAAACCACCCAGAATACGTAAAAAATAGGGTGATGTGGGCACTCTCATACATTGCTGGTGGGCGTGTAAATTGGTAGAATTTAAGTAAAGGGAATTTTGGCAATATATATTAGATTTTAGAGTATAAATAGTTTGATCTAGTGATTTACTTTCTAGGAATATTTCCTAAGGAAATAACTCACATACATATACACAAAGAAAACCCACAGAAATCTATGTATAAGGCCATTCAGCATAGCCTAGTTTATAATACAAAGAATTGGAAGCTAACTACCTGTCAGGAAGGGACTGGTTAAAATAGAGTAACCCCCACCCCCCCCCCAGCAAAGTGCAATTCCATTAAAAATCATTTCATCTGTATTTGTTAATAACAGAAACACACCTTTAACTGATTTTTAATTTATTTACCATTACTTTTTTAATGTTTACTTATTTTGAGAGAGAGAAAATGAATACACAAGCAGGGGAGGGGCAGAGAGAGAGGGAGAAGAAGAGAATCCCGAGCAGGCTCCACACTGATAACACAGGGCTCAAACTCACCAACCATGAGATCATGACCTGAGCTGAAACCAAGAGTCCAAAGCTTAACCAACTGAGCCACCCAGGTGCCCTTTAAATGACTTTTTTAAACTACATATATAAAAATACCTACAAATATAGTATAATCTTATTTTTAAATAAAATAAATGTGAGATACAGAGAGGGAAGGAAATTACTGAAAATGTTAACAGTGATAATTTCTGGAAAATTATATTAGAAATTTTTATTCATAATAAAAATTTTTATACCTTCTGAATGATTTCTACAGCAAGCATGTGTTACACCTTTAAAATCTCCTCCCCTCTAAAACCCTTTATATTTTGTGAAATACACATTCAGATGTGTTACAACTATTTGCAAGGGAATTTTCATTGAAGGCATAGCCTCTAAGGCAGTTTGTGTACCTCTCTGTCGTCGGGGGGGGGAGATGAGCTCACGGAAGGGTCCGAAAAGAGGAGGAAGAGGACACCAGGGTCCAACCTACAGCTCAGGCCCCCAGACTAGGTCTGAACCTAATAGCAAGATAGGCTGCAAGCAAGGACTGAAGAAATATTTTCCCAGGAGTCACTGTGAGACACAGAGCCTGGGTGGCTCAGTCGGCTGAGCATCCGACTTCGGCTCAGGTCATGATCTTGCGGTTTGTGAGTCCAAGCCCTCATCGGGCTCTGTGCTAACAGCTCAGAGCCTGGAGCCTGCTTCAGATTCTGTGTTCCCCTTTCCCTCTGCCCCACCCCTGCTTGTGTTCTCTCTCTTTCAAAAATGAATAAACATTAAAAAAAAAAAACCAGTGTCACTACATTACTCAAGTAGGGTATGTGGCAGGTGACACAGAGTAGGACAAAGAGTGACTCTCAATTCAGGGCAGCAGGAAGGAGCAGTGAGGGTCTATGGGAATGCTTCCCCATCCTGGCATTGCGAGCCCACAACACTTGCATTCTTCTCACATTGTGGCGGCCTAGAAAGAAATCCCTGCTGTCTTAGCAAAATCAGGCTCAGAGCAGTGGCCAAGCCAGATTGGAGAGGGCTGGATGGGGAAAAGTAATGGAGGAGATGACAGGTACAGGGAAGGTTTTTCAAGGTGGGAAATATGAGAGAGCATATTTCACTGCTGATAGAAGCATCCAGTAGTGGGACAGAGGAGAGGGAGCTCTTCTCATTCCACCCATAGTCCTGATTGATTTCATCCACACTGTGGTTTTAACTACCACTTTCATGGAATCGCCACGCTTACAGCCAGAGCCCAGGCACACAATAAAAATTTATTAAATAGATGAAGCTTTCCCCAGGCTTCTAGACCCAAATAATTAACTCATCATATCTCTCTCAGAAACTCCTCTGTTACTAACACACACACACACACACACACACACACACACACACACACACACACACACCATTCTTCTTTTGGTGTTCACTCTCACTGACTGGTACCACCATGCTCCTAGTTGCCAAGCTCAGTACCTGGGCACCCACCTTAGTGCTCCTTCTCATCTCTCCCCACATCCAGCAAGTCAACAAGTGTAGATTCTCTCTTTGGAGAGCTCCTAAATCCATTCTCTCCTCGTTATTCCTGCCACCACTGTTTTAATTCAATCTCTCATCGTTTTGTGTTTGAGTAACTACAACTCTTATTTCTAATCTCCTCCTCACTCTGTTGTACACAGCTATGCTTCAAACTGTTAACAGCACAGTTTTCCTAAAATTTAAATCTGGCCATGGCATGCTCTCACCCATTCTGAGCTTCAAAATAAAATGCAAGGTAAATATTCAATAAATGACCTACTGACTTACCACATAAAGGGAGGACTTATCTTGGAACAAGATTGCCAGCCCCCTTCCCAATCTGGGGTAACTTTGGGCTAATCATCCTTTGTTATAATAATCTAATACCATCGGTCTCTGGACAGACTCAAAACAGGTGTTCCCAAGTTTTGTTACATGTTACTCATTCATATTTTCACTATGCCACAAGAAGAAGTTCAAGGGGGAGCACTTTACACATTACAAGGTCACAACAATTTTTTTGTGTATATAACAGAGTGCCTAAAATTGGAAAAAGGCACGTTTAACATGGAAAAATAAAAGATACCTTTGGTAATTACATATGCATTTAGCCTTGCTACTGGGAAAATGCTAAGATAAACTATGAAATAATTCATTTCCAAATAAGAGGGGTGGGGGGGGGGGGAGAAAGGGTTGAAGAACATCTAACAGAACGTGGAAAAGTACAAGCCATGTAATAGCAATTTCATTTCTTTCCAGGATGAGGTGGCAGGCTATGCTGATAAGGAGGAAGCAATAGTTATAATCTATATAATCTACTCTCTGCAATAAAGATTCTGATGTGATTTTATCATCAAGAAGCTGGGAAGATGCAGTTCAGCTAAAGAGAGCTAATTGCAGATTTGTATGAGATGCCAACATCAAGTCATTTCTCTAAGAATAATAAATATGCTCTTTTTAACAAAGAAAATGTTAAGATCCACCTTCTCCAATGTTGCACAATCTAGGACAAAGAATCAAATCAATCCAGGAATGCTTGCTCATTTTCATTTTATTAAGAGACACTGAAATATAACAAAATCTGCACTTAGTAGACAGGCTCAAAATGGCAGCTGATGTTATTGATAACGGCTGGTGATAACCCTTCTGCATCATGTACTTTTTTGGGTAATGTATGGCCCGCGAGTGTCATTGAGTAAATAGGGAATATACAAAGAAAACGATAAATAAGACATAACTATGCTGAGGTTAAAAGGAAAGTCATCGTTTATTTCAGCAGTATTGAAGCCTGTGGACCTTTGAAGTAATTGCTATCCTTCCTCGAAATATTAATAATAAAAAACATCTGAAAAGGCATTTTAAGCAAAACACTTGGAATACATTTTTTAATGCTTATTTTTGAGACAGAAACAGAGAGAGAGAGAAAGAGAACACATGCTCGTGAGTGGGGGAGGGGCAAATAGGGAGGGAGACAGGGGATTTGAGGCAGGTTCTGCCCAAGAACAGAGAGCCCAACATGGGGCTCAAACTCACGACTCATGAACTGTGAAATCATGACCCAAGCCAAAGTCGAACCCTTAACCGACTGAGCCACCTAGGTGCCCCAAAATACAATTTTTTAAATAAGCAAGGTATACTTTTTTTTTAAGTAAGCTCGATGCCCAATGTGGGGCTTGAACTCATACCTCAGAGATCAAGAGTCAAGTGCTCTACTGACAGAGCCAGTCGGCCCCCCGCCCAGGATATACATTTTTTAAAACACAAATCTAAGGGACTGCTGTCTCTCTCATCTCAGAGAAAAGATGCTTTCTATGAGGACAAGATGTTAACAATGGAGAACTTGCCTCTGTCGCCTGAGTTTCATTTCCCCCTGGGGTTTTCTCAATGAGTGTGATAGTCATTAACAGTGTTCAATGCTATTAATGCTGAACACACAGTAGGACTGCTTCCTGGCCCCATTGGGTTGGGTACAGTCATCCCAGCTAGTGAGCTGTGAACAGAATGTGGCATATGTAACTTCCGTGTGGAACATTTAATTGCTGGTGTGAGACCCTCCAGCGATCCTTCCCTCTGCTACAATAACCAGCAATGCTCTAGATGGTGGCTGCTCCACGAGCCTACATTACAAAATGCAGAACAGAAACCCCTAGTTGCCCTGCCATAGAAATATGACATTAATAAAAATGAAATCTTATTTTTAGCCACTGAAATTTTGGAATTGTTTTTCAGTGCAGCAAAGTCTAGCCTATCCTAACACAGTAGGATTACTGCTATCACTAACACCCTGATCCTCATTACAAACTTTCCCTTAACCCTGAGATCCCAACATCGACAAAAACTTTCTTAGGTTCCTGTTGACTTCATTGATAAACACTGGAACTTTCAAAACAACGTGAATAAACACAGTGGGAGAAAAGAGGCGGCAGAATACAAAGGCTCAGAGAGTGAGCAGGAGACAGATTAAGTGGGTTCTACCATTTCTACACTGTGTGACCTTGGGCTAGCTACATCACCTCCCCAAGCCTCAGTTTCCTCAACAATGACATAAGAGATGATAACAATAGAATCTCTACCACTGAATTGTTTTAAATGTTCAAAAAATTCCCATTTACGAAGGTATCTTGTCAGTGGGCCCTTCCCTGCCTGTCTTAGCTTGGGTTCCCCCAAAAAAACAGAATCTGAGAAAGACGCTTTTGTGTACTTTATTGGGGATTGTGATTTCAGGGATCAGAAGAGAGAGAGAAGGAGGCAAAGCAGGGCAGATGGGAGAGCCAACACAAGGATGCAAAGTAGCATTACAAAGTTGGCAACTGGTCACTTGGTCCTATAGGACCAACTGAGAAGTCTTTCAACAGGTCCTTCAGGATCCTCCATTTATGTGGGGAGGGGAAAGGAGGAAGCATGTATCCATCAACTCCTGTTCCACATGGGTCAAATGTTAGCCCTATGGGGTGTTGGAGAAAGTAATCTAGAGGATATGACCACTGGTTGAACCTCAGGCTAGACCTAGGCAATCAGAGGCTCCTTACCCCCACCCCTGTCCTTAAAAAATACACTCTGCCCACAGTTCCCACCATCAGAGCTATTCCAAAGACGTAGCCTTGAGAGAGTAAGGTGTTGTGGAAAGCGTCTGACGGTATATGTGACTGAGCCCAGTTAAGGCCTCTGTAGGCTTTTAAAATTTGGCAGGCAGGTGTGGAGATCTACTCATCTCGCCTCCATCCAAGACAGCCACATAGGTAAGTTCCCTTACTTATTAAACCTGCCACCTACCAATCTGGAGTGCCTTGCCTCTTCCTTTGGCCTCTTCTTGCCCTGCATGCATGGGGACGAGTTTGCAAACCAACAAGGAGCATTAAGTAACCTGCACTTCTGCGTCATGCATGCACAGGTATGGGCACCGAAAGGTGTGTCCCCCACCTTGTCATGAACAGAGCAGCCCTAGAATGGGAGAGAAGAGGCAGGTGGTGCTACCAGGTTCTACCTGCATCAGGCTGAGCAGAGTGTGCATTGAAGAGATCTGAGGACAGAAGAGACGTCGAACTCACCACCTATTTAAAATTGCAAATACCTCACTCTGGGATTTCTTATCCTCCTATCGTGATTATTTGTCTTCATTTTACTTATCACCTCCCAATATACAATATCATTTACTTCTGTAGTTCGTTCTGTCTCCCCCATTAGGATGTAAACTACTTGATGGCAAGAGGTTTTCTTTGGTTATTATACCTTAATAATTAGAACAACGTCTGGCATAACATAGGTCCTCTATAAAAATTATTTTTTTAACTTTTTGTTTTGATAAAATTTCAAATGTGGTACAGAGAACTTCTACAATGATTTACTCAAATTTAAAATTAACATTTTACATTTGCACTCACGTGTGCTCTCTCTCTCCCTCCCTCCCTCTTTCTCTCTCTCTCACACACCCACCCACCCTCCCACACACATACACACACACATTCTGAACCTTTTGAGAATAATATGTAAACATCATGCTCCTTTATTTTTAAATGTTTAACCACGTACTTTCCAAGAATAAGGACATGCTATAACATAACCACAGGACAACTACCAAAAACAAGAAACTTAACATGCTGATGAATATACATTTCATATTCAAATTTTGCCGATGATCCCAATAATGTCTTTCATAACAAAATTTTTCCCTACCTGGAGATTCAGTCCATCATCACACACTGCACATAGTAGATGTGTCCCTTAATCTTTTCATTTCGTTTTCTTAAAAATTTTGTTAATTTGAGAGAGAGAGCACATGCACAAGCAGGGAGGGAATCCTAAGCAGGTTCCACGTGTAGTGGGGCTCGATCCCATGACCCTGGAATCATGACCTGAGCTGAAATCAAGAGTCGGATGCTCAGCCAGCTGACCCAGCCAAGCACCCCTCCTTACTCTTCTTAATCTGGAATAGTTGCTTTGCCTTCCTTTGCCTTTTGTGACAATGACATTTTGGGAGATTTTAGGCTTGTTATTCTATAGAAAGATCCCTCAATTTGGAATTGTGTGATGCTTTGTCATTAGATTTCCAATGATAAAAAATACATAAATAAATTACTATTATAAAATAAGATTATTTTCAAAGTATAGGCCTCTGATCCGTGTCCTAAGTAGCCCCTCCAGGACGCACAGATCATATTCCACCTCTTCTAATATCTAAACTTTAATCCCGAGATGCCGAAACATTTCCTGGGAGCGCCCAAGTTCCTTTTGGCTCTGGATCTAGCTCCATGTGCAAGGCCAGATCTCTCAACAGCTCTGCCTGTACAATTTTGCACTTCCATGGCACTCTTACCCTTACATCCAGATTTGTCTCTTCCCGGCCTCACAACTCAAAAAGAGCACCTCCTTTTTCTATAGTTCCAGTTAAAAACAAAACTTCTCAGAAAGGACTCAGATTGGCTCAGCTCATGTCTGTGGTCAGAATTTGGGTTCTGGGATTTGAAGCTTCACTAGAGCCATAAAGTTGAAGCGGGATGGGTAGAACAAATGCCCCTAAAGGGAGAGTGCTGTTACTTGAACAAGGGAGAGACAGTAGACACAAAAACCACAGTGAAATTCCCGGAAGATACTTCTCACTGCCCTAAGAAGACTGCTATAAAGACCCATTATGATCGGCCTCTGGTTACACCTCCAGCATCTTATCTATTTCCACCCACTCAATATTGTAACCATACTAAACTAGGAATTCAGTTGCTGTAATTTCTCACATTCTTACCTTACCTCTGTCTGAAACCTACTTCCTCCTCCTCCTCCTCACATGGCTAAGTTGAGCTGATTCTTGTGGTCTCACATTAGATGTCATTTCTTCCATGAAGGCTTCCTTAACTTTCTCAGATTTCCCTGACAAGTTCAAGTTGGGTGCTTCTCTTATGAGACCCCACAGAACCTAGTACATCCTTCTGATAGCACTTATCACACTGTATTCTTATTTTCTATTACATGTTTCTCACTCTATCCTCATCCCCCTCACTGTCATCCAATTTTTGCCCCCACTGGAATGTAAGCACCATCGAGGCAGAATTATGTCTGCCTTGTTCACTGTTGCATCTCCAATACCTCACACAAAATTTGGGTGAATATCAGGAACCCAACAATTTTTCTTAAATGAATGAATGGGTGACTGAATGAGTATAGTGATATGGTAGGTGCAGTATGTAATAGCTCCAAATAACATTTGACTTTATTCCAAAGATCTTGAAACTAATAAGAATAAATACAGGGAGATGTCAGCAGAAGTGGTGGGGTAAGACCTATGAAAATTCTCCCCTTCAAAACTCAGTGAGAGAATTGGAAAAACTGACAGAGTCAGCCAGGACTCTGGAGATTAATCAAAGGTTTACAGCAATCTGGGAGCGTTTATTCAAGAAAAATCATTTAATCCAGATAAAAAGAGAGGACCTTGGGTGTTTTAACTTTTCCTATTCCAATCCCCCTCTCTACAGCTTTGTGGTAGCCTTAAAAAAAAAAAAAACACACAACAATCCCCAATCACAGTGAAAACCAGCAGTCAGAGAGCCACTGGAGCAGGAAGTCTAGCATTGGAAATCCTTCAAAGCCTCATTACCAGAGAACTCTCATTACTTGACCTGTCTGGAAGACTCTGCTTCCAAGGCTGTCTTCAATCTGACTGAGAGCTCACCTAGTAAGAAAAGCCCTTTCCCTGAGGCAATTTGTCAAAAACATTTAGAGGCCATTGTTTAACTTTGCAGTTTCCTGAAGTTGAAGATGAAGATATCAAAAGAAAACAATAGGCTAACGAGAATGCTTAAAAGGAAAACCTAGGAAATGAGATGTCCATAGGGGCTTTGAAAAGCTTCAACATATGGGAATCTAGAAGGTTACATGCATGCATGGGCCTGCATGCACGCTCAAGAAAGACCTGAGAGGACCTAAACAATCACCTGTGGTTAATTTTGAGATTCAACACAAGAAAGAAATGAACACAAAAGCAGATTAGTCCATTGCCTCACTGAATGTTAAAGGCGTGCCCCAAAACACAGAGTCCTTTGGGAAAGACTGGGAGGCTTGTTGGTTCTAGAAGTTTAATGAGATCCCTGTCTAATCACTGGCTAACCACTAAGCTAAGTGAGCAGATACATTGGTGACCACACACGATAAAGAATATAGACTTTCTAGAATTAGTTCAGAAAGGCCACTAGACTAATCAACAACAAAAACAGTAAAAAACAAACAGCACCAACAAACCCTGAGGAAGGGGGAGAATCTGATTTCTGGAATTGCCATACTATTTTAAAATATTAATATATTTATCCAATTATAAGCAAAAATTGCAAAATATGCAAATAATTAAGAAACTATGGCTCACACAGGGGAAAAGGCAATAAATAGAAACTATCACTGAGGAAATCCATACACTGGACTTACTAGACAAAGACTTTACATCATCTATTTTAAATATGTTCAAAAATCATAGGAAATCGTGTCTAAAGAACTAAAGGAAGGCATGAAAACAATGTCTTGCCAAGTATAGAATATCAATAAAAAGGAGATTACAAAGAAGAAGCAAATAGAAGTTCTAGAATTGAAAGTGCAATAACAAATAAAATAATTGACTATGGACAGGCTCAATAGAAGTTTTGATCAGATGGAAGAAAGAATCAATAAACTTGAAGATAGATCAACTGAGAGTATCAAGTCTGAGAAAAAGAAAAAAGAATGAAGAGAATTGAATCTATTCACAACTTCAGAGACCTGTAAGACACCAGCAAGCATACTAACATACTATAATGATAGTCACAGAAAAAGAACAAAAAGAAGAAGAATATTTGAAGAAATAATGACCCCAAACTTCCCAAATGTGAAGAAAAACATTAGTCTATATATCCGAGAAATTATTATCCAAGAAGTCCAAGTAGGATAAATTCAAAGAGATCCCCATCTAGACACCATATAATCAAACTGTTGAAAATACAAAGAGAGGATCTTGAAAGCAGCAAGAGAAAAGTAATTAATCACATACAAGTGATCCTCAATAATCTTAACAGCTAAATTTCATCAGAACCATGGAGGCCAGAAGGTAATTGGATGATATACTCAAAGTTGTTGAAAGACAAAAATATCGACCAAGAATTCTATATCCAGAAAATTATTTTTCAAAAATGAAGAATACATTACTAAATAAATAAAAACAGAGAATCTGTTACTAGCAGACTGAAATACAAGAAATACTAAAGGAAGGCTGAAACAGACACAAGATAGTAAATTAAATCCACATGAATAAAGAATATCAACCCCTAAAATCATTGCTGCACTATATGCTAACTAACTTGGATGTAAATTAAAAAAAAAAAAAAAAAGAACATCAATAAAAATCACTAAATGGACAGCATAAATGTGTATTTTGTTTGTACCTCTTTTTCTTCCTATGTAACCTAAAAGGCAACTACATAAACTAATAATTCTAAATCTGTGTTGATGGGAACAGAAAATATAAGGACATAATTTATATGAAAATAATAGTACAAAAAAAGAAAATAATAGCACAAAGGGGGGGGAGGAATAGAAGAGATACATAAGAGTAAAGGTTTTATATACTATTGAAATTAATTTGCTATTTATTTGAACTAGTTTGTTATAAATTAAAAATGTAATTAAAATCCACCAGTCAACCGTTAAGAAAATAACTAAAAAAATATAGTAAAAGAAATGACAAGGGAATTTAAATTCTATACTAGAAAACATCCTAAAAATGAAGGCAGTAATAGAGGCGCCTGAGTGGTTCAGTTGGTTAAGCATCTAACTCTTGAATTTGGCTCAGGTCATGATCTCATAATTGTGAGATTGAGTTCTTTGTCGAGCCCCTCCACTCAGTGTGGGGCCTGTTTAGGATTCTCTCTCCCTCTTTCTCTGCCACTCCCCTGCTTGTGCCCCCCACCTCAAAATAAAGAAATGTTAAAAAAAAAAAAAGAGGGCAGTAATAGAGGAACACAAAAGGCAAAAGACATAGAGAAAGCAAATAGTAAAATGGCAGATATAAATCTTACCTTACCAATAATTACATTAAATGTAAATGGATTAAACATTCCAATTAAAAGGTGGCAAAGACTGGGAGAATGGACAAAAACACATGATCCAACTATATGCTATCTATGAGAGATACACCTGTTATTTGTTTATTTATATATTTATTTAAAAATTTTTAATGTTTATTTATTTTTGAGAGAGAGAGAAGACAGAGAGGCAAAGTGTGAGCAGGGGAGGTGTAGAGAAAGAGGGAGACACAGAATTCAAAGCAGGCTCCAGGCTCTGAGCTGTCAGCACAGAGCTTGATGTGAGGCTTGGACTCACAGACCACGAGATCATGACCAAAGCCAAAGTAGGATGCTCAACCAACTGAGCCACCAGGCACTCCTATTTATTTTTAAATGTTTATTTATTTTGAGATAGACAGAGCACAAGCAGGGGGAGGGGCAGAGCAAGAGGGAGAGAGAGAATCCTAAACAGACTCCATGCTCAGCACGGAGCTCAACACAGGTTTTGATCCTACAACCTGAGCTGAAATCAAGAGCTGGACGTGTAACTAACTGAGTCACCCAGGCACCCCAATACACACCTTTTAGATACAAAGATACAAATAGGTGTCAAGTAAAAGAATAGAAAAACAGGGGCACCAGTGTGGCTCAGTTTTTAATAAACATTAAATTTTTTTTTTTTTAAAGAATGGAAAACATACCATGCAAATAGTCACCAAAAGAAAGCTACAGTGGCTATCCTGATATCCCACAAAATAGATTTTAGGTCAGAAATTGTTATTTGTGGGGCACCTGGGTCCCTCAGTTAGTTTAGTGTCGATCATGATTTGATTTCAGCTCAGGTCATGATCTCACAGTTCTGAGATCAAGTCCTGCATCAGCTACACACTGGGCATGGAGCCTACTTAAGATTCTCTCTCTACTTGTCCCTCTTCCCCTCCCCCATTCACATGCACACTCTCTCACTCTCCCTCTAAAAAAAGAAAAAATAGCTACTTGCAGTAAAGGACATTTTATAATGATAAAAGTGCCAAGACATCAAGAAAAGATAATAATTATGAGTATATATGCACCTAACAATGGAGCCCTAAAATACACAAAGCAAAAGCTGTCAGAAATCAGAGAGAAACAGACACTTCAACAATGATAGCTGGAGACTTCAATATGCCCTTTTTAAGTTGATTTATTTATTTTGACAGAGAATGTGTGTGAGCAGGGGAAGGGCAGATACAGAATCCCAAGTGAGCTCCATGCTACCAGCACAGAGCCTGACACAGGGCTCAAACCCACAAACCGTGAAATCATGACCTGAGCCAAAACCAAGAGTCAGGCACTGAGCCTGAGCCACCCAGGTGTCCCTCAATACTCCATTTTTAATAATTATTAACTAGACATAAGATCCACAAGGAAATAGAACACTTAATATTATAAATATATATATAAAGAACTCTTACAACTACAATGAGAAAATTTTTAAAGACAATTTAAAAATGGGCAAAAGACTTGGATAGACATTTGTCCTATGGTTAAAATGGCCAAAAAGCGCATGAAAAGATGCTCAAGATCATCAGCCACTAGGGAAATACACATTAAAACCACAATCAAAACTACAAAAATAACAAATGTTGGCGAAGATATGGAGAAAATGGAACTTTTGTGCACTGCTGGTGGAAATGAGAAATCGTGCAGCCACTTTGGAAAACATTCTGATGGTTCCTCAAAAAGTTAAACACAGATTTATCATATGACCCAGCAGTTACACTCTTAGATATGTACTCAAGAGAGCTGAGAAATGTTCACACAAAAATTTGTACATGAATGTTCATAGCGGCATAGTTCATAATAGCCTAGAAGTCAAAACAACCCAAATGTCCATCAACTACTGAGCCAATAATCCAAATGTGGTATATCCATATAATGGAATATTATCCAGCCACAAAGAGGAATGAAGTAATAATGCATGCTACAACATACATAAACCTAAAACATTATGCTAATTGAAAGAAGCCAAGTGCAAAAGGCTACCTATTATAGGATTCCATTCCATATATGAAATATATACAAAATAGGCAAATCCGTAAGGACAGAAAGTAAGTGGCTGCCACAAGCCAGGGGCAAGGGAATGAAGACTGACTGCTAATTGAATGTAGTTTCTCTCTCTCTCTCTCTCTCTCTCTCTTTAGCATTTATTTATTTTTGAGAGACAGAGCATGAGCAGGAGAGGGGCAGAGAGAAAGGAGGACAGAGAATCCGAAGCAGGCTCCAGGCTCTGAGGCATCAGCACAGATCCTGACACGGCACTCGAACCCATGAACTGTGAGATCATGACCTGGGCCAAAGTCAGATGCTTAACCGGCTGAGCCACCCAGACACCCTGAATGTGGTCTCTCTTTGAAGTGATGAAAATGTTCTAGAATTAGACAGTAGTTGTGACTATACTAAAAAACCTCCAAGTTGTTTAGAAGAGAGGATTTTATATTTTGTAGTTATGACTCAATAAAAAAATTAAAAAGAAAAAATTCATATCTTATCCAAAGCATTATTATGAAATTTAGAGTATGTCCTACATCTCAATTGGACTAAATGTAACCAATAAAAAGTTAACTAAACTTAATACTGTATAGAAAATAAGTGCTCAAAATATAAAGGTAGAAGTCTGCATGAATCTTTGAAAAAAAAAAGATCAAATGGCAAGAATTTGTAATTATTCAACCTTTCCCATCAAAGGGAAATACTACATCTCTGGGAACATTTCTGCAAGAAAAGGGTATACCACATAGTCTTGTGGAAGTGATTTTCCAAATCATATCATAGCCTGGATGAATCATCATGAAAAGCCCTTAAACTCTCTTCATGCAGGTTCTATGTTCTCCAAACAATTATCTCATTGCTGTTAGTCTCCTCAGGTAAATTCTTAACAAGCAAAAAATGTGTAATGAAATGGAAGACAGAAGAGTTTAAACTATTATAATTTTAATATTTTCATTTTAAATTAATACTAGGCATCAAAACTAACAAGGTGATTCATCAGTAATATGTACAAGGGTCAAATATCAAAGAGTAGAGGCGGATCTGGAGTCAGGCCAAACCCAACAGTCCACATTGAGAAGTTATGCTGGTCAAGAGGGGCAGCACTTACAAAAGAGGGTGGGTAGTGAGTAATCCTGCCACTATGTATGACCAGGGACCTCTGGTTTACACACAATACTTTTATTTATTTCCATTTGCCCTCCCTTCAAAATAGGAAAGTCTTTTTGTTTGTTGTTTTGTTTTTGAAAGAGAGAGTGTGAGTGGAGGAAGAGGGGCAGAGGAGAGAAAGAGAATCCCAAGCAGGCTCCACACTCAGCATGGGGTTCGATCCCACGACCCTGGGATCATGACCTGAGCTGAAATCAAGAGTCAAGAGGCTCAACCGACTGAGCCAGGCGTCCCTAGCAAAGTCGTTTTGAAAATGTCATCTTGTTCCAACTGTAGGAAGATGGGTTTCGTTTATATTGGGGGGTAGGATGTTCATGAAGACAGTCCCTATGGCCATGATGCTAACAATGGCATCACAGCAGAGAACCCCAAGGGAAAAGTGAAATGCCCATGTTTCATGGGAGATTCTTTGGTCCTGCTGCCTATCACACCTCAACTCCCTAATCTTTCTCCTCTGATACTTCCCAAGCCAAGAATTTAAGGGTTGTGTAATTTACAAGCAGGGATGACTCCCTTCCAGTCTCTATAAGAAACTCTGAGACTTGAATGTATCAGACTGGAAATAGGTTGGGACCGCAGTGTGAGCAGTGTCTTAGACAAGATACCAGTCTAAATTGAGGGTGAGGTCCTGAAAGGCTAAGATATAGGCTAAGGAGGTCATAGTAACGAATGGGCAGAATCACGTGGCAGAGACTAGTGCACATTCATCAGACCCACCTCCTAATGCCATGCGTAGCCACATTGCATTTTCCAGCCCCTTTGCAGTTAAATGTGGTCACGTGGCAGTTCTGCTCAAAGTGGGTAGAGATGACGTCCACCGTTTCCAGTCCTGGCCCACATAAGCCTCCCACTGGCAATTCCCTACGCTAATTTCCCTCTCCAGGGCAGCTCCGGAAGCCAAGTGTGCAAGATCACGTGGAAAGAATGAGCTTGGGGCCCTGCATCTCTGCCGGAGAACATGACCACCCCGTAGGAATACCCAACTGGGTTTTACCTTCATGAAAAATAAAACTTAATTACCGTGTTAAGCAACTGACATTTGGGAGTTCCTCTTATAGCAGCTCACTTTACCTTACAATCACGTCTATAAATGCCAGTGAAACAACAGAAAGTTGCTCAGAGACAGCTGGACAAGAGCAATGGTCTGCAAGAGTATGTGTTAGAACAATGCTGTCCGTGGCCTCACAGCTGAATCCTCTCCTTCAAATCCTCCTCAAGCTTCTACCCCTTCCCTCACCTTCTATTCAGAACCGACTTTCTCGGAATAGCAGTCTACATGTGTTTTCTCCATGTCCTCACCTCCCACTCATTCCTTGTTTTATAAATGTAGATCTTGCTCCCCACCCCCCACCCCTTGCTGAAACTGCACCTTTGACCTCCTAAGCTGCCAAATCCAACCCAACGCTATTCGGTCCTTATGGAGTGGCTTTTAATATGCAACAGCAGGTGGATTTCAAGAAGTGTGATATTTATGTTTCTGACTCTAAAAATTAATGTTTCTAAGCTCCGTTTCCCACTGGGCAGGGAGGAAACCCGATCGCGGCCATGATTAAGATTCCCAGGTCTTGGGTCATACAAGAGTCAAGAGGGTTTTAGACAGCCCAGAACACTGGGGATGGGGTATTTAGTTCATAAGAGTCCTGAGCGACATACTTCTTGTCCCGCCCAGTCCACCTCCCCTGGGGACAAGTGGCTCCCTTCCTTCTGTTCATGGCTGGACACAGCAGATGCTGTCTAGACTGGAAAATCTGGTTTCTTCTTAGGTAGACACTGTACCTGCATCTGCCTGGGAGTCCTAAGGGGAAAGGCCTTGGGCCCCACTGCTCTCCGAGTCCATGAGCCTGGGTTCATTCCCCTACCCTTTAGAACACTCTTGCTGACTGAGGCACCCCAGTTGCCCTCAATTTTGCAATTGAGGAGCCCCTGGGGGACGAATGGAATCCTTGATCTCCAAACTCAAGATCCCCACTGGGGCAAAGAAAAGATGAAAACATCTCCCATCGACACATGAGTCAAAGCCTCATGAGTCAAAGCCTCAGTTGGTGATGCTTTGGTACCTACCTTGCTTGAGCCTCTCTAAAGGTGAGAACAATTTCCCCTCATTGAAAGTCTCTTCTCCTTTGAATTCTGTGCACATTCTCTCTGAGTTTCCCTTCTTTGTGATTTTCCTTCTAGTTCTCTTTGTTCTGCTCATCCCTAAATCAATGGTTTTCCTTTCTTTTTCTTTCCTTGTTTATTCTTAAAAGTACCTGAAAAGATTATGTACCCTAAGATTACATACATGTTCATTTTGAAGTTGACATGTTCTCCTAAGTCTAAATGGTTGCAAAGAATGAATTTTCCAGTATATTGTAAATCGTATTATTTTAAAATGAAACTGTTCTAGCATTCTTTTAAATAAATTTAATGGAATCTATAAAGCATGGTATGATTATAACCCACTATCATCCATATTTTAAAATATTTGAGCAACCTCTTTTTAAATTTTTTTTTTTCAACGTTTTTTTTATTTATTTTTGGGACAGAGAGAGACAGAGCATGAACGGGGGAGGGGCAGAGAGAGAGGGAGACACAGAATCGGAAACAGGCTCCAGGCTCCGAGCCATCAGCCCAGAGCCTGACGCGGGGCTCGAACTCACGGACCGCGAGATCGTGACCTGGCTGAAGTCGGACGCTTAACCGACTGCGCCACCCAGGCGCCCCGAGCAACCTCTTTTTTAACCTTTGGCATTTTATATGATTTCTTTTTCCCTTTGATATCATATTTCCCCTCCTGCAGAATTTAATCTTAATATTTTTTTAAGTTTTTTAAAAACTTTTTTAAAACATTTAATCATTTTTCAGAGACAGAGACACAGAGTGTGAGTGGGGGAGGGGCAGAGAGAGAGGGAGACGCAGAATCCGAAGCAGGCTCCAGGCTCCGAGCTGTCAGCACAGAGCCTGACATGGGGCTCGAACTCATGAACTACAAGATCATGACCTGAGCTAAGTCGGAGGCTCAACCCACTGAGCCACCCACGTGATCCTAATCTTAATATATTTTATACTTTGCAGCCTTTTATTGATCCCTCTCTTCTCTGGGAAAAAAAGTACCAATTACAATTTGCTGTGTTTCCCATACCCATAAGCCTCTAAATGTTCAAAAATTTCCTCTGTGTTGAGTTGCCATTACAATGATCACTGGTATGTAATTCATCAAAACAGTGTAAATACTATAAAGTTGATAAATAATGATTAAGCAGAAAAGGAAAACTTTGCCCCGGTTTTAATGAGATATAATTTACATCCAAAAAACATTCACCCACTTTAGGTGTACACGCTGATAAATTTGGACAATCGTGTTGACTTATGTAACCAACACCACAGTCAAAATTAAGATATAAAACATTTCCTTGACTCCACAAGTTCCCTCTTGGAACTTTGCAGATGGTCCTCAACTCTTGTTCCTGTCTCCAGGCTGCCACAGATCTGCCTTCTGTCACTATAGTCTTTGCCTTAAATATTTATTGGAAACTGCTGTGGTCTGAAGGTTTGTGTCTCCTCCAAATTCATATGCTGAAATCCTAATCCCCCATGTGACAGAATTAGGAGGTGCGGCCCTTAGGGTGATTACGTGGTGAGGGGATTAGTGGCCTCACAAAGAGAAGCCACCTGGCCCCTTCCACCAGGTGAAGATCCAGGGAAAAGACGCCATCAATGAACTAGGAAGCAAGCTCTTCCCAGACCAGAATCTGCCCACATCTTGATCTCAGACTTCCCAACACCCAGAACAGTGAGAAATAAATTTCTAGTGTTTATAAAACACCCAGCGTGGTATTTTGTTAAAACAGCCTGAATTGACTAAGAAATGCATCTCTTAATTTGTGGCTCTGGAGATACAGATATGGATATAGATACAGATACATCGGTAGATATAGATATCTATCTACATATATTTCCCAGTTTAGTCACCTCTTAGTAAATATTACTGGTCTCTAGAATGAGACAAGGTTCACCATCAATTCTATTCCTATTTTTCATTTTTATAGATGTGAGCCTTGAGAAACCTTACAAATAAATGGATGGAAAAGGAAGAAATTTTGTTTTGTTTTGGTTTGATTTGGTTTGGTTTTTGGAGCAATGGCTCTCAAATCCGAGCTCTTGTTGAGTTATGCCCCAAATCAGAGCAATCTATGATCACAGACCACTCGTGATGGCTTACCGGGGACAGGTCAGCAAGGTCCAACTTCAATTCTGTCGCATACAGAGCTGGAGACCGCCAGCGGGCAGGCCTGCCCCTTGGCCACCAGAGCCATGTGCTCTCTTAGAACCAGCACCAGTATTTCCAGCTGCCCCTTTGTTTGCTGCCCTGGAGGTTTTTCCCTCCAGCATAATGCAAGTTGCGTGATGAAGGGTGTGTCTTCCTTTTGGAAAGTGGAAGAAAGGTAAGCGTGAGAGGATTAGAGAGGAGACACAGTCCCCCATCCTCTGTCCCATCCCAGGTCAGCTCTGAAATAGAGCAAGTGAGGAAAGATTAGAAATCAAAGCTGAAAGGAGCGCCTGGGTGGCTTGGTTGGTTAAGCATCTGATTTCAGCTCAGGTCATGATCTCCTAGTTTGTGGGTTTGAGCCCTGCGTCAGGCTCTGTGCTGACAGCTCAGAGCCTGGAGCCTGCTTCGGATTCTGTGTCTCCCTCTCTCTCTGCCCCTCCCCTGCTCATTCATTTTTTTTCCCTCTCTCTCTCAAAAATAAATAAACATTAAAATATATATAATGAGGAAATCAAAGCTGAGGATCTAGGGGCGCCTGTGTGGCTCAGTTGGTTTTGGCTCAGGTCGTGATCTCAAGATTCATGAGTTCAAGCCCTGCATTGGGCTTTGTGCTGACTGTGCAGAGCCTGCTTGGGATTTGTTCTCACTCCTCTCTCTCTGGCTCCCCTACTTGTGCTCTCTCTCAAAAATAAATAAACCTAAAAAAAAAAAAAAAGAAAGAAAGAAAAGAAATTGAAGCCGAAAATCTAGAAATGGACTCCCTTAAAACACCTCTACAGACAGAGGCGTCTGGGTGGCTCAGTTGGTTGAGCATCTGCCTCTGGATTCCAGCTCGGGTCATGATCTCAGAGTTTGTGAGGTCAAGCCCCACGTCAGGTTCTGTGTTGACAGCATGGACCCTGCTTGGGAGTCTCTGTCTCCCTCTTTCTCTGCCCCTCTTCTGCTCACACTTTCTCTCTCAAAATAAACAATAAACATTAAAAAAAAAAAAAAAGCCAACTATGTATGCAAATGCCTTAGAAAGTCTTCACAAGGAGTGTTTTATCCCAGTTAAGGACCTCTGCCTTCAACAGCTGGTATTTGTTTGGGTTTAGTCACTGGTCATCTTCACCTCTTTTATTTTTTTTAATGTTTATTTATTTTTTATTGGCGGGGGGGGGGGGGGGGGGGAGGGGCAGAGAGAGAGGGAAAGCAAGAATCTGAGCAGGCAGGCTCTGCACTGTCAGCACAGAGCCTGAAGCAGGTTTCAAACCCATGAACAGTGAGATCACGACCTGAGCTGAAACCAAGGGTTGGACATTCAACCAACTGAGCCACCCAGGCACCCTCATCCCCACCCTTTTTAGTTCCATACACTTCCCTTGTGGGACCTAACCTTCACCTTTGACTTCACCCACCCCAGACAGGCTGCTCATTCCCCCGTCTGTCATCTCCAGCTTAGACCTCTGACCTGAGCCTAAGAACCACACATTCAACTGTCTTCACTTCCCACTCTCCTGACTTGGGTTTGATATGCTCTCTTAAATGTACAAACTTCTCCTATCTTGGATTTAGGAAAAACTATTCAACTCCCATAAATTCAATTGGAAACAAAGTTATTAGCGTTTTCCTCTTTACTGTTGGCAAAGTACTTTGATCTATATGCATATGTATATAGTATAAAGTATATAAAGTATACACGTGACCCTTTAAAGTAAATGCCTGTATTTTACAGACGAGGAAACTAAGACTCTGAGAGGCAGTGAAATCAACTACATTCAGAAAAACACAAAAGAAATAAGATTTATTCTCTGCCTTGACTAAATTGGAGAGAAGTTACTTAAATATTTGAAAAACCACCACCACCCTGTGCACACTGGCAACCAAAGTAGATGATGATACGAAGGATATTTTTCCACTACTTTTAATAAAGTAGATTTACAATTGGGGCACCTGGGTGGCTTAGTAAGTAAAGCGTCTGACCCTTGACTTCAGCTCAAGTCATGATCTCAGGGTCGTGAGATCAAGCGGGGCATCAGGCTCCGTCCGTGCTGAGCGTGGAGACTACTTGGGATTCATTCTCTCTCCTCCCCTCCCCTCTTCTCTCTCTCTCTCTCTCTCTCCCTCCCTCCCTGCCCCACTTTGCCTCTCAAAATAAATAAAATTTAAATTTTTTAAAAAAAGAATAGATTTGCAATCTATGTAAAGGCACTGTATCTCATTTCCTTATGGAAATACGAAAAAATTAAAATTTGTTGCCTGGAAAATAAATTCAGTAACCCACAGTACCTAAGACCCCAAACAATTTGATGAACAACCACCAATGGCTTAAGGGTTGTTCCACCAGAAACAGGAGGTAAAATGTGTCACTTCCTTGGCTTCCTTCCAACAATTTAATTCCACACAAAAGAAAAAAAGTAAGTTTTACCCATTCTCTTATGGATTGTGTTTTAGACATAGTCATTTGCTGAATGTACATTTCCTGTCCTGAGTGAGGTGTTTGTGGACTGTGGGGGAGGGGGGGAAACAACGTCTCACTCTCTTGAAGAAGCCTTGTTTGTAACAAACCCCAGACTAAAGGGCATCGTGGGAGTTTGGGTTCTCATACAACCCAAAATATACAATTTTATATTCTCTTAAGATGACGGTCAAAAAGTGATCAGCCAAATCTTTAAAAACGTTCTTCCTTCACCCTTTTTTTCTTTGTTTCCACATCTCTCGACTTGGCTCTTATCCCTCACTGCTGTAATGTCTGTACTGCTTATCTTTGTTGCCTTATCTTGACACACAAGTCGAAACTTTCAGTTTCCCTTAGACATATTTACTACTCTCGTTTTCATCTTCATTGTGCATTTTTGGACTTGGGAGACATAACTCCAAGCTTTTCTTGGTTGATAATGAACAGGGCCCATTCTATTACCATATGTTTTATCCGGCAAAGACCTGCAAAGGTAAAAATGCAGCCAGCAGGAGCGCCTGGGTGGTTCAGTCGGTGGAGCATCCGCTCTTGATCTCACTGACCTCAGGTCTTGATCTCAGGGCTGTGAGTTCAAGCTCCACGTTGGGTGTGAGCATACTTAAAAACAAACAAACAAACAAAGGCAGCCAGCCAATGAACAAGGGGAGGTGTGCTTTGAGTACAGGAAGGGATGCATTCCAGTCTAAGGAATTTCAAGTCCTGGTTCTTACTTGAAATCTCTGACTTCACTTTTGAGTTGAAAGCACAACCTCCTTTTTAAAGGAGCCAAAGGGAACCCAAGGGTCCGCAGAACCTACTAGGTTCAGGTGTCTCCAATTCCATTTCTGGATTTAGAGCTACTTGTAATGTTCCCAGGCCAGCTAATGATGGGTCCTTTAGGAGGGCAGAGCCCACAGAGCTGAAGGCCTGAGGCCCAGTCAGGAATTATGTTCCACGCTGATTTCCCCATTTCTGGTACTCTACTCTCTACCGACCATCACTTCATTCCTGAGCTCCATCTGATCCAAACCAGAAACGTAAGCGACTTCCGTCCATCTTGGAGTATAAAATGAGATTGGAGCAACCTCGATGGCACCAAAAGTAAGCAGGACATTACCCCTATCGCTGAATATAATAATCTAGAGTATTCTGTAACCACAAAAGTAATGCTAATTGTAAAAAATTCAAATACAGAGGCACAGAGAATGAAAGGTCAAATTTGAGATGAATCATTCCATACCTTCTCTATTTCTGTGCATTTATATACATGCACACACACGCATGAAGCCCTAATGGTATGCCATTTGTATTATTCTATGATTAGATTTTCATTTAACAATATCCTTTAGAGTCCACTTTATGTCATGACATAATATCCCAGATAAACTATAATTATTTGACTAGTCCTCTAATAATTTAGTTATTTGCAGCATTTGGTTATTGCTAACAAAAGGGCAAGGGTTATTTTTGTACATAATTTTATCCACATCCATACGAGTTTCTTTAAGATAGATTCAAAGAACAATTTGGGGGCTATTGGATACCTACATTAAAAGTTGGATAGAGTCACATAACAATTTATGGTTACCTTTTCTTTTTGATCTTTTGCTTTTAACCCCCCTAATACAATCATACACATTTCAAACTGGGAGGGATCATACCAGTGTTAGGATAGGCCTGATTTCCACATCAAGGGTGTGTCTTAGTCCATTCAAGTGGCTATCATAAAAATACCACAGACTGTGTGAACTGAACAATGAACATCTCTTTCTCACAGTTCTGAGGCTAGGAACTCCAAGATCAAGGCAGTGGCAGATTCAGGGTCTGGTGAAAGCCCATTTCCTGGCCCACAGACAGCTGTCTTCTCACTGTGCCCTCATATGGCAAAAGGGACAAGGGAGTGCTCTAGGGTCCTTTTAAAAGGGCACTAATCCCATTCATGAGGGCTTTCCCACTCATGACCTCATCACTTCACAAAGCCCTCACCTCCAAATACCATCACCTTGGGGATTAGGTTTCAGCATGTGAATTTTGTCAGTGACACAAACATTCAGTCTATAGCAAGGTAGGACAAGTCTTCATTGAGCAGGGCTGTTCCAGGGACGGCCAGACATCTAACATCTTTGACTCTGCTTATTAAAAGCCAGTAGCAACCTGGCTGTACAACAAATTACTTTAAACTTAGCATCTTAATGGGGCACTCAGTTGGTTCAATGTGCAACTCTTGGTTTTGGCTCAGGTCATGATGTCGTGGTTCGTGGTCTCAAGCTCTGCGTCAGGCTCCATGCTGACAGTGCGGAGCCTACTTGGGATTCTCTCTACCTCTCTCTCTGCCCCTCCCCTACTTGCGCTGCCTCTGTCTCTCCCAAAATAAAGAAATAAACTTTAAAAATATTATTAAACTTAGCATCTTAAAACAAGGACCATTTATTATCTCCATTTCTATAGGTCGGGAAGCTGGGAGCAGCTTAGCTGGGTCGTTCAGGCTTGGGGTCTTCGCCAGCCTGCAGTCCAGGTGTCAGCTGGGGCTGCCGCCATCTGAGACCTGACTGGGTATGGAGGGTCTGCTTCCAAGTTCACTCACACGGCTGCTTTGCAGCAGGCTTCAGTTGCTCACCACATGGGCATCTCCGTAGGGGTGCTCATGATGAGGCTTTCCACCAAACAAGTGGAGAGAGGGGGAGTCCAAGAGGGAAGCTGCACTGCCTTTTCTAACCTTATCTTGGGAGTAGCAGACCTTCGCTTCTGTGGGAATTCTGTCGATCACACAGACCAACTTTGCTGCAGTATGGGAGGTACGACGAACCGTGACCACCCAAAGCAGGATCGCTGGGGGCCATCTTAGAAGATGGCCACCATATAGGGTAGCTGCTGTGACAACAGAAATGTCCTACATATATTCCCAACTGCCCTCCCCTCCCCAACTATGGATAATCACCTCACCTATGGTGAGGAAACAGAAGAAAGGTAGAGGCAGTGACTGCTTAGATTGTATGGCTCATTAGCAACTCTCCGGCACTCTCTTGCTCTCAGTAAATGCATTTCTGGGTAATCTGTGGGAATCATTTGTATTTTAGCTGTATTCTTTTTCCTCGGGAAAAAGGAAACTCTGATAATAATCACATATTTTGGTTAATGGCAGATATTTTTCCCTTGCCTGGGAATTTTAATATGTCTTCATCTTGGATAAAGTAAGCTTACAGTTAGAAACTCTAATTTTTCTCAAATGTGGTAAGACTCAGGCTGGTACTATAGTTTTTAATATTTTCCCAACATGAATTAAAGATCATGGGGAGGAGGGAAGGGTGCCTGGCTGGCTCAGTCAGTAGAGTGTATGACTCTTGCTCTTGGGACTGTGAGTTTGAACCCCACGTTGGGTATAGAGATTACAAAATAAATAAAATAAAATAAAATAAACTATTTTTTCATATGCCAAAGCACTGCTAATCTTGCAAATATTCCACTTTCACTGGAGTGGGAGGAGTTGGGAGGATGTGGACAATGGTACTAAGGTTACTAGTGCTGCTGCTGAGCTCAGAGTTTTCAAGCCATCGTCTAATTTAATCCTAACAATCCAGAGGAAGTGGGTATTATTTTTCCTTATCTGCCAGGTTAGGAAGCTCGTGCTCAAGATCAAATAATATCTAAGTGACAGCCAGCATGGAAGCCAGGTCTGCTTGAACCGAACCTTTGCTACGACATGATCAGGACTGAAGTCTTTAACAAAAACAGAAAAGAATAGAAATTAGTTCTTGAAGAAAGACTAAAAAGAGAAGCTCCAAAGAAGACCAAAAGCATTGTAACCCTCAAAGACAAAAGAAATAATCATTTTTAATCCCCAGGAATGGACTGTGTACAAAAGATTTTCCCAAATTGATAATAAACTTACTTAAAAATGTGGTGAACGCCGGGATTTGTGCAATCTGGGACAGGTGCAACTACCTTGCCACAAGTACAGTGAGACATTAACTTCAGGTCAAACATCAGAACTGGCAATGATCTGGATGCATAAAATCTGTGTAGATCCAGGTGCCAACACCCGCCCTTTGCTCAGTTGGTCTGACTGGACACAGCCCTCTCTATGGTCAAGCCCATCATACCTCTGAGTCTTACCTCATCAGCCAGCATTGTGAGTTCCACATTTATTCTAGTCTTACTAAATGTCTAAACTCAAGGTGCACCTGGGTGGCTCAGTTGGTTAAGCATCTGACTCTTGATTTTGGCTCAGGTCATGGTCTCACAGTTGTGAGTTCGAGCCCCGAGTCAGGCTCTGAGCTGACAGTGTGGAGCCTTCTTGGGATTCTCTCTTCCTCTCCCTTTACCCCTCCCCCAATTGCGTGTGTGCTCTCTCTCTCTCTCTCAAAATAAATAAATTTTAATAAATAAATAAATGTCTAAACTTGATAATTACTATCACTGAACAACAATTGTGTACCAGGCACAGCTTTAGGCATGTTAGCTACAAGATATCATTTGATCATTGTAACATGACTCTACAGATGAGGAAACCAAGTAATTAAATAGCTCACCTAAGCTTTTGACAAGGAAAAATTGTCATACACATTCTTTTTTTTTTTTTTAATATTTATTTATTTTTGAGAGAGCGAGCGAGAGGGGGAGGGGCAAAGAGAGAAGGGGACAGAGTATCCAAAGCGGGCTCTGCGTTGACAGTAGTGAGCCCAATGCTGGGCTTGAACTGAGGCTGGAACTCACAAACTGTGAGGTCATGATCTGAGCCAAAGTCAGATGCTCAACCAACTGAGCCAGCCAGGCGCCCTGCCAGATACATTCTTTTTTTTTTTTTTTTTTAATTTTTTTTTTCAACGTTTTTTATTTATTTTTGGGACAGAGAGAGAGAGACAGAGCATGAATGGGGGAGGGGCAGAGAGAGAGAGGGAGACACAGAATCAGAAACAGGCTCCAGGCTCTGAGCCATCAGCCCAGAGCCTGACGCGGGGCTCAAACTCACGGACCGCGAGATCGTGACCTGGCTGAAGTCGGACGCTTAACCGACTGCGCCACCCAGGCGCCCCTACATTCTTTCCACCATAGTGACACCGTACTTAGAGCAATGGTGAATTAGTGGATCCTTCCTCTCCCTCCTTCCTTGCTTCCCTCCACCACCCAATTTTAGTTAACTATATATCTTTAGTTCTTTTATTTATATGGTTAAGTATTTGCAGGCCATTTGAAGCCAGGTGATTGAGATGAAGGTATTATAGTAGCTTGAAAGGAGAAAAACGGGGGGAGAATTGAATCCTCAAAATATGCATGATGGTAAAAGCACACAGAACCCAGAAGTGTGGGTCCCAGTATCCAGCTCCATGGCGAGCCATGTGGAGTAAGGATCCGGTGATGAGGACCCACACCAGCTTTACCACAGATCATCAATGTGCACAGTGAACAATCAATGAATAAACTTCGGTAAATGATACTATTGTCATCACGTTTGAGAGGCACTGTTAGACTGTCCCATCTTTATTGTATTATATCGCATTGTGTTATTTATTATTTGAGAGAGGGAGAGACAGAGAACACACACAAACAGGGAAAGGGGCAGAATGAGAGAGAGAAAAAAAAAGAGACACTCCCAGGCAGGCTCCATGCTCAGCGCGGTCACAGCCTAATGCAGGCTCAGTCCCACCAGCCTGGGATCATGACCTGAGCCAAAATCAAGACTCAGACACTCAAACAACCGAGACAGCCAGGCGCCCCTAGACTGTCCATTCTAAATAATAGGTAGGGGATGTAAAACCCACTTTGTTAAGGAGATAATAAAAAATAAATTTTAAAAGGAGAAAAAATATCAACATAGATCATGACAGTCACTCCAATGATGGGCAGTGTGCTCAAAATCAAAATAACTAGGGGACACCTGGCTGGCTCGGTCAGTTAAGTGTCGGACTCTTGATCTCAGCTCAGGTCATGATCTCATGGTTTGTGAGTTTGTCCCACGTCCGCCTCTTTGCTGACAGCACAGAGCCTGCTTGGGATTCTCGCTCTCTGCCCCTCCCCCACTGTGCTTGCTCGCTCTCTTTCAAAATAAATATTTTTTTTAAATCAAAATAACCAAACCAACAAGTGAAATTTCAACCATATAAATAGATTTTTCTACTATTACCATCACTAGCAGTGACTTTATTTCAGCAAGACAATTCCATCTGTCATACTGAACTTTAATTTTTACTTTATGAGTTTGTAGTTTTGCTAGTATGTTTTGATTTTATAATTGTATAAGACTATCAGCCTACGTTTACATCTTCTTTTAAATATTTAAATGTGTATATTATCAAAAATCTTTTCATTTAAAAAAAAAAAAAAAAAAAAAAAACCCTTTCATTGTAAATGACAATAATCCAAACCGACCTGGTTGTGCTCATCTTTCACAGCCCTCTTATCCTGGCTGCAAACAGCATTTTGGCCCAAGACTTTATAGCGGTCTCCTCACCTACACCTGACAACAGAATTTGGCATCACCCAACATTCTGCCCTTGGTTAACTTCTCTTCTTCTACACACTTTCTTTCGGGGGGAGCTCATCCACTTACGCAGCCATATTGATTGTGAATGACTCCATAGTCTCTACACTGCCATCCATCAGCTCTTTAAACCTGCATTTCTGACTGCCCCCTCAGACATCTCTACCTCCCATATAACATAAAAAACACTCATGAACTTTCTCCCTGTCTCTGTCTCTTGCTCTCCTCTTTTTTTTTTTTTTAAGATATTTTAGCTATAATTGGTTGATACCATTGTCTCTTTCCTCTTGGGATTTTTCTCTCCATCACACCTTCCCTTGCACAGATACCACTGAAATGGCCATGACATTTTGGACTCTGGTTAAGGAGAAGTTGAGTCAGGGATGCCAGGGCTTGGCGGGGTAGATCTGCATGGCTCACAATCACTTGGGTGTATGGTGATTGCTAGCCATCTCGGGGTGGGGTTGGCTTCCAGAAATATCCCTGCTGCCCATTAGGCTGATTCACCCAGAAGGCATGTCATGATATGAACATGTCCAATTATACCCAGCCCTGAAACGATACAGGTAGTGAAAGAAAAACAAGCTTGAAGTGTGCAGCTGGAAGCCTGCTCAGAACAGAAATCCTCTCCTGTCAGGAGTGCTCAGGAATGTAGCAGAGACGATTTTACTATTTTAGATACGCTGCCTTGGTTTTTTTTGCCCCCATTTTTTGATGGTAATCATATGAAATAGAATGATCATGAATTCTGTATTTATAGGACACAAATTATTACAAGACTACAAACAGCAAGAACATCTGTAACAGCTCCTAAACAATCTGTATTTCCAGAATAAAATCTATAAAACATGGGATCATCTACAAAATAGATCTGGGAAATAAGAACGTTTTGTCTCATACATTATCTTCTTCAATCTCTGTTGCGTTAACAGAGCAGGCATATTGTCGCCAATGTTCAAATAAGACCCAAAACGGCTGTCTGAGCCTGTACTGGCACCTGAATGCAGAAGGAACCATAGCCCCCGGCTCGCTGGTCTACCAACTCGAGTTTCAGCTCTTGCTAGTCCTCAGGAGACAGGTGCCCATCACTGCCGTCTGCCGTCAGCTCTGTCCTGCTCACCATGACCCATCGTGCGGGCACACAGATCGGGCACACACGTGAATTATGTTGATGGGCCTGGTGGCAGGTCTGCTGCTTCAGGGGAACTGCCAATCAAGCTAGAGAGCCTTTGTGCCCCTGATGTGCCAGGAACTGTGTTCCTCCTTGATATGTGACTTTAGCGAGGAAACCTTTCTTTCCTTAGCTTATTTTTTATAATGTCTATCCTATTGCAAAGTGAAAAAACAGTACAATTGCTACATACTCTTCACCCATATTCAAAACATTATTAACATTTTGCCACATTTGCCCTCTCTATCCCTCTCCCCATCACTGTCTCTGAATCTCTCTCACTTCCTCTCTTCCTTTCCCCTTCCTTCCCTCCAGCCTCCCTTTCATTTGAAACTAAATTGAAGATGCCAAGGCATTTCAGTCTAAAATCCTTTGCATGTATCATCAAAAAACAAGGACGTTCTTCTACATGACCATAACCAATACCACCATCACGTCCAAGAAACTTAACACTGAGGTAATGGTATTATTATCTGCAGTTCAAAATCCCGACGCCCAGAGTCGTCCCTGGAAGTTTTCCGTGGCTCCTTTTCCTTCTAGGTCATCAAACGTCATACGATTCACTTGGTTCTCATGTTTCTTTATCCTTTATCCTCCTTTTATCCAGAACAGCTCTGGGTTTGTTGTTTTTGTTTTCTTTCTTTCTTTCATTTTTTAAGGGTTCAGGCCAGTTGCCTTGTTTGTTTCCTCATGGTCAGGTTCAAATTAAACATCTTGAGCAAAATACTACCTGGTGTACTTTTCACTGCTTCCTATCAGGAGGCACGTGATATATTGTCTCATTGTCAATCATGCAAAGTTGGTCATTTGGTTAAGGGTGCTTTCTTCCAGATCTATTGCGAAAACATCTTTTCCAACTTGTAATTAATAAGTAATAAAGGCAGACATCAATTGTTTGCATAACCTTCTCCTCTACAATCTTAAACACAATGGGTTTAGCATCATTATTGCATTGGTGACTGCAAAAAAATGGTAATTTTCCTAATTCTGTAATTCCGTCTACATTAGCTGACATTCTTCATAAAATTTTCCCTCCCTTGCAATACACAGTTTTTGTATCACTATAAACTCATGGATTCTTTTCTAATTTCATGTTTTATAGCCCATTGCCATTTTTATTGGTTTTCGGTGGTCACATTGTCCCAAAATTAACCAGCAGGAGCCCCTTCAAGCTCCCCTGAACTTTTCACACATCTTCCACGATCAGGCTCAGGATCGCAGGCGGGTGACCTGGGCAGTTGCACAAGACCTTGTTCTTAGGAAAGCCACCTGTGTGATTCACTGCTCTGCGATTGCTATTTTGACATTCCCGGTAATTTTTCAACAAGGGGCCTGAATTTTCATTTTGCACTGGGCCCTGCAAATTACGTAGCTGGTCCTGCCCATTGGTCTTGGAGCACCTTCTTGCTTTCGGGCACAAGAAGTTCCAAACACATTGCATTTTCCCTGTCCTTAATCTGGAATCAGCCAATTTATCCAAGGTGTTCCTTGTAGAGGGAATGGTTATTTAGAAACCAAGATCTGAGGACGAATGTGTCCCTTGATCCTGGAGTGGCATTGCTTCAAATGGGGAAGAGCTGAACATAATGACCCCATCCAAACCTCTACACTAAGAGACCCCAAACTCCAGCATGGCTTCAAGCAGCAGGAGGCTGTGTCCCTACGAGGACTCTAGCCCCTCCCCAAATGCCTGCCTGGAAAGCTCAAGCCTCCAGGTCAGGCTTCTGACCACCCTGTCTCAGAGCTTTTCACTAAAACAGGCATATAATTGTGAATCCTTCCTCTGACCCTTTGAGATGTAGATGTACCTCCTAAACTCAGGAATGCCTTCCCTGGGGCTCTGAAAGTCATGCCTTTGGAAGGCAGTCAGCAGGAAGGACAGGACCTCAGTCTCCCAGTCTCCCTGGGAGGAAGAATCCTGACTTCCTCCACTGCCAGCCAGCAGACGCAGCTGACCTAAGTGACACTGACCAATCTTTTGTAATTTATCGCTTGAGCACCGCTCTGTCCCCCTCCCAACTGCCTTATTCTCCCTTTAAAACACCAGTTACTCTGTGCAAATCAGAACGGAACTCAGTTCCTGTCCCTGCTGTCAGTAGCTCCTGAATAAAATCTGCTTTCACCGCGTTAACTAACGCGTCGCTTTGTCTTTGGCGGTGACTAGAGGTGGGAAATGGTGAATTCATAGAGATCCTTCCAGTTCTCATCCAGAAGCAGAGCATTTTTCCATGCACGTTACCTCCTTCCTCGGATCTTGAGAGCCCGAGGCTTCCGCACACAGTGTGTTAACTCAGATGCTGTACCTTACAACACACACAGAGGAGCGTCAGTATGATGACGCTAATGTTGCTACTAGCTCTCACTGGGATGCATAAGCCTCCTGCAAGTCTTTTTTCCCTTCCAGTATGTCCCAGTAGTCAGAGCAGAGGGTTCAAAAGTTACTGACAATCCTCCTCTATGGGGTGTTATGCCATCAGCTTGCTGCAAACCACTTAGCTTCCTTTGTTTGTGTTTATGTTCGAATTTCCCCCCCTAATTCTTTTTAATTTTTTAAATACTTAAAACATTTCCGTGGCTCAAAATTCAAAGCTGCACAAAAAGATCCTCAGAGGAGTGTCACTGTCCCTCTCACCCCTCCTCTTTCCACGCTATTTCCCCTTGTTTCTGGTTTATCTTTCCAGTGATTCTTGTGAAAACGAGCAAACGCACACACAATTCTTACCCGACCTTTTTGTACAGAAATGGTAACATGCTTTATATATTCTTTTCCACTTTACTTTCTTCACTTAACAATATAGCTTGGATGGGCTGCCTGAGTGGTTCAGTCGGCTGAGTGTCCGGCTTTGGCTTAGGTCGTGATCGCACAGTTCGTGAGTTCAAGCCCAGCATCGGGCTCTGTGCTGACAGCACAGAACCCACTTCAGATCCTCTGTCCCCCTCTCTCTCTATGCCCTTCCCCTGTTCTCTCTCTTTAAAAAATATATATAGCTTGGACATCCTTTTCTATCCCTTCGGAGAGTCCCCAGTCTTTTTTATGGCTGTGTGATACTCCATCCCTTGGCTGTTCCATGACTGATTCAACCAGTCTCTGATGGACAGGAGCTCTGGTTGTGTTTTCAATATTTGCTATTGTAACAAAATCCCACAGTCAGTAACCCTTTTTCATATGTTGCTTTGTATTCTGCAGCATGTTTCTTCAGAATAAAATGATCTAAGCTGGACTGCTGGGCCAGAGGGAACGCAGCCCTGCCGACACGTTGATTCGAGCCCAGCAAGACCCATTCGATGTTGTTTTATTAAATCCTGCTCCATTCTCATCTTTAATTGTTTATCTGCTCTGTACTCTTGCCACCAGTGCCCGAAAGAGCCTCTGTCAGCTGTGGAGGCACTGATGTCGAGAAGCATAGCTGTTTCAGGAACGGGAGATCGGAGGGTTTACTCTGCAGGTACTGTCTACTGCCAGAGAGCCAGTCTCTTAATCCTTTCCACCACGAGTTTGCTGTATTTGTATGTCTAACAGATTGCAATGAGAGTTCGTGTGGGCAGAAAAAAGGGCTCCCCAAACCAGCAAAACCTCTGCATGATGGACTGGACAGGGAGAGCTCTAAAACTAAAGTGTGGGGCTCAGAAGGGGGCCACAGCCCTGGGCTCTCAAAGGAGACTGATGAAGGTGCAAAATGAAAACCACAGACACCGCGCTGAATGACGAATCAGGCTGAGAACAGCTACACCAGAACCCAGGTGACGAGAACAACACAAGTCCTGCAGCATTGGAAGCAGGAGTGATGCTTTAGCCAGGACGAGGGAGTCTAGTAGTGAATGACAACCTTTGCTGGTAAAGTTTACAAGTTCAGCTATCAATACAGTACTTATGGTAATTATAAACAGCTCCATATGTAAAAAAAATTTTTTTAATGTTTATTTATTTTTAAGAGAGAGAGAGAGAGTAGGGGAGGGGTAGAGAGAGAGGGAAACACAGAATCCGAAGCAGGCTCCAGGCTCCGAGCTGTCAGCAAAAGAGCCCGACATAGGGCTTGAACCCACGAACCGTGAGATCATGACCTGAGCCACAAACGCTTAATGAACTGAGCCACCCAGGAACCCCCAACAGCTCCGTATTTTTATCCCAAATTTAGTTAACTTTGCCCAAAACTCATAAAACCCAGCGTATCAGTCTCCTATCGCTGTTGTAACAAGTTACGACACGCTTCGCGGCTTAAACAGCACCAGTATATTATCTTGCAGTTCTAGAGGGAGGAAGTCTGAAAGGGGTCATACTGGCTTAAATTCAGGGTTTTGCGAGGGCTTCTCCAGCTTCCAGAGGCTTGGAATCCCCGGCTGGTGGCCTGCTCGCATCTTGTAAGCCAGCAGCAGCTGGTTGAGTCGTTCTGACCCCACTCAACTCAGAGTCATGTGACACTGACTCTTGAGCCCACCCAGACGACCAGGATAATCTTACTTCAAGGTCAGCTGACTAGCAACCTTAATTCCATCTGCAAACGCAACTCCCCATTTCCATGTAAGCTGACATCCATAGGTTCCAGGATTGGGACGTGGCCGTGTTTGGGGGCCAGTTACTCTGTCTACCGTCAAGTACCACTGGACTTCCTTGTTCCCAACATGGCGCTACATTCACAATTCTATAAACGCCTGGACAGTAAAGTGTATCTTTACTGAAGATGCCTTGAGGACACTGAGAAGGGAGTTTGAGGTCATCGCCTAGTAAGTTCTCCTTAGATATCTCTTGTTCCTGAGGTTTCTACCCAGCATTCCTCATGGGAACCGTTGACTCCACTTTCTCCTCATTCTCGCCCTTCCCCCACTCCTTCCAGACCTATTTTCCTTCTGAGTATATGCCACATCCTTTCTCTTCTTCAAGAAACCCAGCTCACTTCTGTTCTCAGATTCCCTGGCCTCGCATCCCTCTTGCTCACCCCCACTCAACCCCTTGCAGAAGGTGGGTGTGCAGGGGTAAATCATTTCCTCCTCCAGATCCCATCTCCAGCCTTTGGCACCTGTGCCCAGAAAGGTCAGTCTTGCCCTCTGGCTCCTGGTTGGGCTGCATACTATAAAGCTTGAGGAATGGGGGGGGGGGGGGGGAGGCGTCTATTCTTCTCTCTTCCCAAGGCTTATCTCCAGCTATCTGGTGGCCTTATCTCCAGCTACAATTCTCCCTCCAGGTTCTGGCAATCATTGCCTCCCCTGGCCCCTCCAAGGCCTTGGAACGGTAACAGCCCCCCACTGTTGCTCGTTCTGAGGGGCTTCACCACCCCAGGTTGGCTTCCTTAAACCCACACTCTTATAAATGGTCCCTTTGTTAAATTCTGTTCAATATCCATGTCAATATCTAAAATCATTCCTGCAGGGACCCTGAAAATATAGTGGGGAAGGGGCCTTGTAAGTGCTTAGAATTTAACATACACGTGCAAGTTTTTGACATCCGCTACGACATGGATGGACCATGAAGACATTACACTAAGTGCAATAAGCCAGACACAAAAGGACAAATTCTGTTACGATCCCACTTACACGAGGCACTAAGAATAGTCAAAGAGAAAGTAGAATGGTGTTGCCAGGGGCTGAGGGGAGGGGTACAGAGTTTCAGTTTGGAAAGATGGGAGCACAAGTGGGGTAGAGGCAGAGAGAGGGAGACAGAATCCGAAGCAGGCTCCAGGCTCTGAGCGGTCAGCACAGTGCCCGACATGGGGCTCGAACTCATGGATAGTGAGATCATGACCTGAGCTGAAGTCGGATGCTTAACTAACTGAGCCACCCAGGTGCCCCACCATGGACCATGTTTTAATGCCTCTGCATGGACACCTCCACGAGCAGGCTGTCTCTGTTTGTCCAGGCTTCTGTAACAGAACCACAGACTGGGTGACTTATGGACAACGGGCATTTATTCCTCACAGCTCTGAGGGCTGGAAGTCCAAGATCAAGATGCCCATAGAACCAGTGTCTGGTGAAGACCTGCTTCCTGATTCACAGCTGGTGTCTTCTCTCTGCATCCTTACGTGGGGAAGAGGTGAAGGAGCTCTCTGGAGTCTCTTTTGGGAGGGCACTAACCCCATTTACAGGGCTTCCCTCTCATGACCTAGTCACCCCCAGAGTCCTGACCTCCAAATACCATTGCAGTAGGGGATAGGACTTCAACATATGAATTTGGGGTGCGTGTATGTGTGTGTGTGTGTGTGTGTGTGTCTGTGTGTGGAGGGGATATATTCAGTGTGTAGCCAGGGCTATGAATATTTTATTCATCCCCAGCACCCTGTTTAATCACCCTGGCAGTATATATGTTTAAATAAATGAATGAATTCGGAATACAGAATAGTGTGGCTAGCATGATCTGTTCCTTCCTAGCTCTGCAGATGCTTGCTGGAGTCACAGAAGATTGTAAATGAAGTTAACTGTGGCCTGAACTCTGTAATACCCCAGGATCATTAAGCAACGCCACATAGCACCTTCAGGAAAAGGACAGACAGATGAGAGCTATCCAGAATGAGCCCGAGTGTCAGATTTTCAGAATTCACAGCAGCATATCACCTGACGGTGAGGCGGGGTAAATCATACTCTGACTTTTCTTCTTTCTTTCCAATCCAAACTCAAAATATCTTAGATTTCAGCCATCCCAGAGCTTTCACACGGCCTTTCTCTCTTCCTCTATTAACGTTTTGGAGCCACATCAGTCAAGTTAATTATACTTAACTTTAATGGATTTTGTAGCTATGAATATAATTTTTGAGACACTTTTGCAAGAGGAGAACTTTCCCATCCTGCTCATACATTCCTTTCTTAGCTTACGGTGTACATTAATGCCAACGGCTTGTAATTCTTGACTTTAAACGCGGCCAGCTGTTTTTGTTTCTGAGTGAGACACCGGAGGCTCTGGGAAGGTTTCTGACCTCTGCCAGGATAATGAAGGAAATCTAAGACACCCTTTCCTCGACTCCCTCACCACACGTACCTACCAAAGTTGACTCCCAGGTGCCGACCCAGCTGGCGGTCACGGCCAGAGTTGGGTTCAATGCCAGTTGGTCTCCAGCTCTCTCCTTCCAGGGTCTTGGGCCTTTTTTCATCTCCTCTTGACTTGATAGCATCTTTTTTATTTTTCAGTCTGGCTATGCTTCCTTATTTGGGCCCTTTCAAATTCTCAAGAAATTGCCTCCCCCCTTCTTGACCAAGACTAGAACGGAGACACCCAGGCATGCCTACAACCTCACGGGCATATCGTTCCAAACAGGACACTGCTGCGCCTTTCCCCAGAAAGACTAGAGGGAGGAAAGGAGAAAGGAACAAGCGGAGGGTGTTGGGTGCATTGAGATTTGCATGGAAAGAATTTTCTGGACCGAGCGCCTCCTCCATTTCAGAGATATTGTCATATCTTCTGCCAGGGCATATTTAACGGTCCTCGATATGATTTTGGCACAAGATGATTGCCAATGCGCTGGCAAATCCTCCACACTGGGTTTCAATAATCTATCACTTTGCATTCTTTTCCACGTGATGTATGTTCCTGTTCATCACATCTGATTCTTGGCCCCGCCCTAACCCGTGCCATACAGACACAAGGCACCTCTGAGGTCAGCAATAAAAACAAGGTACCTCCACAGCGTGGAGGAACCTTAAAAACAAGGGCTAAGTGAAAGAAGCCAGGCACAATAGACAAATGCTATATGATGATTCCATGTATGTGAAATGTCTAGAGCAGGCAAGTCCGCAGAGACAGAAAATAGAACAGCGGTTGCCAAGGGGCTGGGGGAGGGGAATGGGGAGTGACTGTCAATGGACACGGTATTTCTTTTCGAGGTGATGAAAACGGTTTCAATCATGCGCCTATACAACTCTATGACTATACCAAAAACCAATGAATTGTACCCTTTAAATGGATGAAGTCTACAGTATGTGAATTCTATCTCAATAAAGCTGTTTCCAGAAAAGCAACTCACGGGGCGCCTGGGTGGCTCAGTCGGTTGGGCGGCCGACTTCGGTTCAGGTCATGATCTCGCGGTCCGTGAGTTCGAGCCCCGCATCGGGCTCTGTGCTGACAGCTCAGAGCCTGGAGCCTGTTTCGGATTCCGTGTCTCCCTCTCTCTGACCCTCCCCCGTTCATGCTCTGTCTCTCTCTGTCTCAAAAATAAATAAACGTTAAAAAAAATTAAAAAAAAAAAAAAAGAAAGAAAAGCAACTCACGGTGAGGGTAAGGGGGTAAAGGAGGAAGTCGATGTAGGAGGAAATGAACAACGAGACTTTAGAAATCAGAGGGAGATAAAGAGAGGGTTTTTTTGTTTGTTTGTTTGTTTTAGAGAAAGGAAAAAATATGCTCTTATAAAAAATAGGACTTTTCACCTAATGCCTTGAGGAATGTTGTCTCTCAAGCATGTTCTGGAAACTGCAGGAACCAGCAGGAGGGGAAGAAAAAAAAAAAAGCCTGGATCAATGCAGCAAAAGTGGAAAACAAAAGGCCGAGCTTACAACGGAATCAGGCACACCAAAGCGAAGGGTCAGAACTCACGAGACAGAGCAAAGGAGACAGCTGAGAACAAAGCGGCAGGAAAAGCATTTTGAATTTTGAAATAAAAATTAAGTTACATGAGACCAGAGAGCCCACTCTCTTTCTCGTGGCCTCTTCTATTTTCACACACACACACACACACACACACACACACACATACACACACACACACACCCCTCCCTCTGTCTCCCATGCAGAAGCTGACTCCCCCTGCCACCCCGTCCCCCAGAGCTGTTCTGGCCAGGGAGCCTGCCTCGGTCTGATGAAGGAGCCCAGGATGCACGGGCCTTGGGAACACACCAAGGGCAGCAGAGGCGAAGGCCTTGGTGACCTTCCCCCGGCACCCATCTCCCAAGAGGCAGCGGCCGGGGTCCTCACCAGGTTACTGGCAGAGCCAGGAGGAACCATCTTCACAAAGTGCCCCGGGAAAGTCCCTTGGTGTCCCGCCAGTCGGCAGCCTCAAGAGCTCACACGTGCTTGGAGCTGGTTCCCTCCGCTTCCTCTCCCTCCAAACTTCTGGCCCCGGCACCAGATCACGAGGCAGGAAGTCCTGGGCTCTTTTTTTTTTTTTTTTAAAGATCTGCCAAGCCATCTGGGGACAAACCCTTTAAACATGGGCTCACTATATATATATATATATATATATATATATATATAATTTTTTTTTTTTTTTTACTATTTTTGAGAGAGATAGAGAGAGAGCATGTATGACGCAGAGGAGGTGCAGAGAGGAGGAGACAGGGGATCCGAACTGGGCTCTGCCCTGACAGCAGAGAGCCCCACGCGGGGTTCGAACTCACCAACCCACAAACCATGAGGTCATGACCTGAGCCCAAATCAGACGCTTAACCGACTGAGCCACCCCCATGGCTCACTTTCTATTCCGCACTCACGCAGCAACTCTTTTCCGGGTTGCCTAGGGTGGCAGGCGTCATCCTTGCTGGTGTTACGGTTCCCAGCCTTACAACTCACACTTACACAGAGAGATTAACGGTCTCCACGTCACAAAGTGAGACAGGGGGTTGGACCGGGAAGATAACACCCCAGTTCCCAGACGCAGAGTATCCGGGCGGTGCTCTGCTAATGCCTCGTGGGAAAGAACAAACAGCTACAAGAGGCAGTGTATGAGTCTACTCACACCTTCTAAATGTTATTACATGTGTTCCGCTGTGACAAGTCTGGAGCCCAGGAGGGTTCGGTTTCATAAACTAAAGCAAACAACCCAAAATAAAAACTGATAGCTTTCTCTGATTCCACATCCTACCTACCTCCTCTAAAACATTTATTTAGCCTCCGGATAAAACAATATATATGTATGTCCACGTCCTTTCCGCCAAAATGTCATACTTTTCAAGAAATTCTTTAAATTGTGTCAATTTGAACAATTCCTTAAATTGTAGAAATTTACCATTAAAAAGAAGAATGGGACATAAAGCAGGATCTCCTGGCCACGGAAAACTTCCTTGAGGGAGTCTAGGAGGCACGGGATGGGCCAAGACGCCTTCTCCTGCCCATTTTATTTGGTTTGGGACGACGGGTCTGCAAGGCAGAACAGCAGTAACTGAATGCCAAGAAAGGGACGGCCCTCACTCACGTTTGTTCAGATCTGTGCACGGCAGCTCCTTGTGGGACTAAATGTGACCTGGCTTTGTAAATATGATTTACATCTCCAGAGCTATGCATGAAATCAGACCCTCTAAGGAATATATGCAAATGAGACATTGAATCCCTGGAAAAAGTTTTCAGAAATAATTACCACCACTCTACCCCTCAGCCACCCACCTTCCACCCAATACAAGAGAGAAGTCCAAGAAATACATAATTAAAGGAATAACTTCCTGTAGTATTATACCACCAGGAAGCGTTTAGTAAGTACCTAATTGCTTATAGCTTTGGGCTAAGCACTGTATAAAAGGAACTGCATTGAACTTGTCTGTCTGTCTGTCCCGTTTTCAAAGACCTTATCACATAAAGGTAGTTAGCACTCACCTGGACAAAGAGGTTCGGGACACAACAACAGCAGATGGTAAATTGGAAGCATACCATGGACTGGACACTGAAGCATCCTCCCGGTCAATGTCAGAGCATTTGTGGGCAGGGGGCCAGGAAAGAGCGTCCGGGGTGAGCAGCTGTCGGGTTTCCAGGGACGCACAGGTGCAATTGCAGACACTGCCCACGTGTTGTAGAAGATACCAGGTCAGTCTCCCGGAGTGCAGCGAAGGCTGTGGGGTTGGCTCGTCGGCAGGCGGGAGGAAGTTGGGGTGCAGCTGGGCCGGAGCAGGAGGCGCAGAGGGCAGGCAGCAAGGGTGTGGCTCGCAGAGAGCGGAGAGGCTGGGATGGCTGTGGAGAGGACACCGGCAAGCGAAACAAAACACAGAGCAGCTGTTGCTGATGACCCCACCCACGCCTCCAGGCCCACGGGTTGCTCAAGACCCAAGGTAGATTCTGGAATGCTTCCTGGTGGAAATGGAGAAGAGGAGGGTCTAGGTAAAGCTTAAAACACATGATTGGAAGTCAAGGAGAGAAGGCTATGAAACACGTCCTGCCCAGAGGAAATGCTGATAAATGACGAGGTCAACGTCCCCGGAGAACAACATCCTTAGATCTGCTCCTGTCGATGAGAAGACCCCGGCAAGGGGCCGGGCGTTTCTGCGGGGGAATGAAAACCACACACAAGGGCATGAACGGGAGCCATACGGTTACAGCTGACCAGCTGACCAGAGTTAGAATCAGACCCTGTAAAAGGGATATGGATAAGTAGTAAAACCTGACTCGACATCAGCAGCCTCAAAAGTACGAGAGAATTCTGTCATTAAAAGCTACCACGTCGGGGCGCCTGGGTGGCTCAGTGGTTAAGCGACCGACTTCAGCTCAGGTCATGATCTCACGGCTCGTGGGTTCCAGCCCAGTGTCGGCCTCTGTGCTGATGGTGTGGTGCCTGCCTGTGATTCTCTCTCTGCCCCTCTCCTATTCTCTCTCTCCAAAAATAAATAAACTTAAAAAAAAAAAAAAAGCCATCATGTTTACTAAGTAATAACGGTAAGCTTTCAAAACTATTTTAGGTCAATGGCAGGACCCCTGGTCCCACCACAGCCCAGACGCCAAACCCAAACTCCAAAAACAGTGAGAGGGGCCAGGTCCAAGATGAACAGAATCCCCATTCCACCCCTTTCAAATAACACACTTCTTTCTGTAATTATACGTGCGTGTATTGGTTGAAAGAAATATCTAAGGCCTCTTAATGAGAAAAAAATAAAAGATGAAAGGTATGTGGGTAATAAGTTTGCTCAACTCCCCCCTGCCCCCACTGAGTCTCATGGAAATACAAATTATAATAGACAGTGAGAGACTACATTCTTGCAAAACGGAGTGATACAAATTCAAGGTTATCCATTGTCGAGGTGGAGAAAAATAGATTCTCTTATATGCTGCTTTTTGGGGATGGCAAGTTGGCAGTGTCTATCTTAATGAAATTTCCAGTTCCTTCAACCAACAGTTCACTTCTGGGTATCTCCTAAAGACATCTATCCTAGAGAATTAGTCAAGTGTATGCACGAAAAATCAAAGCATGTTTATTACAGCAGTGTTTACACATTGTTTAAAAAAGAAACTAATTTGAATGGCCATCATTAGGATTATTGGATACATTTTGGCACATCCATGGAGTATAATGTAGCAATAAAAAGAGAATGAAGTAAACTTATATGGAAAAGACCACATAAATGATCTTATGGAAAGACCTCAAAGACATAATGTTCACTGAAAGCTACAAGTTGCATAACACGACAGGAATCGTGACATTATTCATGTAAATGCATACATAAAACTACACATTTCTCCATGTAAATACAGTCATGCAAGTGCAAACAAGAAAATCTGGACAGATTTATACCAAACTGATAACAGTGATTACTTCTGAGGAAGGAAGATGGTTGGGAATTGGGGGAATTAAGAGGGTTTTTTATCTATCTGTATAGAAGTTTCTTTTACAATGAGAATGTACTTGTGTGTTGTACAAATAAAAATAAACTTTAAAAGAATGAGTGAAAAGAATCATGAAGACAGAGCACCTGTCTTCATGAGGCAGACATATAAATAGAGTTGACCACTCAGAAGGATGGAGCTTTTTCCTGAGGAGCTAAACAACAGTGTCTCCATTTTCTCCCTCATGCCGATTGGATGTTTGACATATGGAGTGCATCAACCTCTAATTGCTGGACAGCCCAGCAATCTATTCTGAAGCAGTATAGCACCCCAGATTGCTACTCCACCCCCTCAGAATGAGGGATTCACAGGCCTGAAGATGATCGTCAAAGGAACTCAACAGCTAGGAACCTCACCTCAGTGAAATGTGATCATCTATAGCTCCCAAGTGAACATCAGATCGTGTCTCTTGGCTCTCCCCCCAGCAGAGTTTCATCACATAAGGAATTCAAAGGACCTCATCATCGCACTAGTCAGCCTTAGGGACTCCAAGGCATCTATGGTTTGAAAACAGAGAGGCTGGGGCACCTGGGTGGCTTAAGCGTCCAACTCTTGCTTTCGGCTTAGGTCATGATCTCACAGTTCTTGAGTTCAAGCCCCACGTCAGGCTCTGTGCTGGCAGCAAGGAGCTCGCTGAGATCCAATCTCTCTCTCTCTCTCTCTCTCTGCTCCTTCCTTGTTCATGCTCTCTCTCTCTCGCTCTTTCTCTCAAAATAAATACATAAACTTTAGAAACTAAAATAAAAGAGACGCTGGTACAGTTTGCATTTACGGAATCGGCATTTTAACAGGTGGCACACATCTCTGTGGCCTAAGAACTGATACACCTAGAAAAACACCAGGTCAGACTGAAAAAAAAAAAAAAAAAAAAAAAAAAAGCAGCAATCTAAACAACCTGAAACAGGGGACTGGGGAAAGGAAGGCATCCGGAAATAAAAAAAAAAAATACTACAGACAGTCCCTGACTTACGATGGTCTAACTTACGGTTTTTTCTATTTCGTGATGGTGCAAAACTGCAGGCATTCAATAGAAACCATACTTGGGATTTGGAACTTGGATCTTGTCCCCGGCTAGCGACACGCGGTCGATCCTCTCTCGGATGCTGAGGTAAGTGGCAGCTCCCAGACAGCCAGTGTCGGAGGGCTTGTGCTGTTTTTCCCTTTCAGGCCAGCCCTCAACACATTACACGGGACCGTCAGCACCTTCCCATCCAATAGGTTTTGTGCGAGATGCCTTTGCCCACGTGGAAGCTGCTGTGGGTGCTGTGGGCACGTTGAAGGCCGGCCAGGCTACGTAAGCTACGTCGTGTGGTGGGTCAGATGCGTTACATACATGCTTCTCCCTTAGAACATTTGCAACTTCTGTTCAGTCTCTTGGGACTTAACCCCCTCGTAAGTCGCGGAAGGTCTGCATGCGGCAGGCCGATAAGCCTCATTTTCCTCCACGTTTTCACCTTCACATTTCAGTCTTTTACTTTTTTTTTTTCCACATGAGAAAAAAAAAATGGTGAAGCTTGAATGAGTGCTTCATCCTCGGAGAATGTTTCACATAAAATCTTAACCACACAAGCTAGAGAGGGACAAAACACTATTTTCCATCGTGACCCAGCTAACGTGAACGTTTCAAAACTATTTTGCTGGCAGAGATAACAATCACGGTGGCATCACGGTGCCTTCCTCGATAACTTAGGGAGATGCGGCTTCGTATAGAAGTTCGTGTTCAAGGACTACGTACGCTGAAAACAGCGTTCTCGTCTTGACTGTTGAAAGTGCGATGAGAAGATATGATCAGGTGCTACATCTGAATCTGTTACACTGTTTCCTAGTGTAACAACTGGAAAAGTGTTCTCCTGTCTACAGAATGTATTACTTACTGTAAACCAGTTTTAGGTTCTTGGTGAGATAAGATCCGATTAAAATTCTGTTGTTTCAGTTGTTGAACCGAGGCTGTGTGTGTGTGTGTGTGTGTGTGCCCGTCTGTATGTGTAACGATTAATTATATCTTCCCTCTTTCTGTATGTTTGAAATTTTTCATAATAAAAATGAGAAAAGCTTCTGTTGTTTCTTTCAAAATCTCTTTCACATTAGCCTGTCCTAGTACCTTGTTCAGACCTTCCTTTGCTTGGGGGTGACGATGGCACATTTGGTTTCTCTGACTTTCTCTGACCCCACTTTGCCGGCTGGCCCGCGTAGCACAGCCACATGACTCTGTTTACCACAAAATGCCCCAGGTCCTCTGCCCGGCTTCTCCAGTTCTCGGCATCTCCTCCTTGCCCCCTCCTGCTTCAGGTTAGCTCTCTGTGATCCTTGGGCTGGTTTTCTCTGCACCTCGGCTGGCGGGGCACGCTGCCTGGAGTGGAAACATCCAGAAAGAGCACACGCCTGCCACGGTGATGCAAATTTCACATTTCCATTAGCAAGAAGATTACCACCTCAGTGATTGCCTCTCAGCCACTTAAAAACCAGGAAACAAAGGGAACAGATGTTGGTGGGTAAATTATTTATCGTTTTCAATGTAATGATGCCTCTAAAGGTAAACACAAGTAAATTCATTAAAACTATGGGATCATGCGTGGGGCGCCTGGGTGGCTCAGTCGGTTGAGCCACCGACTTCGGCTCAGGTCACGATCTCGCGGTCTGTGGGTTCGCGCCGCTCACTGGGCTCTGTGCTGACAGCTCAGAGCCTGGAGCCTGCTTCGGATTCTGTGTCTCCCTCTCTCTCTGCCCCTCCCCCCACTGGCGCTCTGTCTCTCTCAAAAATAAACATTAAAAAAAACTTAAAAAGAAACTATGTGACCATGCATGTATTCAACACATACTCAGTGAGCATCTACAGACACCTTTGTAGGCACTTAAGATACGCCAATGAATAAAAACAGAGAGCTCTCATAGAACATACATCCTGGGGTAGAACATACATTCTGGGAACAAACATAACTAATGTACAAAATAAACAAGTGTGTTACATAGTGTATTGGGAGATGATAAATGCTATTAAAAGGAAGAAAAAGCTGGAAAAGTTAAAGGGAATTTGAGTGCAAGGCAGGGAATGTTCTAGAGGAGGTGAGATGCTGCAGTTGTAAACAGCATTAATAGCACAGAGAGTGTCTCGGTCTGTTTGAGCTGCTATAACAGAATATCACAGACTGGGTGGCTTATAAATAACAGAAATTTATTTCTCACAGATCTGGAAGCCGGGAAGTCCAGGATCAAGTCACCGGCAGATCCAGTGCCTGGTGAGAACACAGTTTCATGTTCCCAGATGGCCATCTTCTCTCTATGTCCTCACATGGTCCAAGGGGTAAGGGAGCTTTCTGGGGCCTGTATTATAAGGGCACTAATCCCATTCCTGAGGGCTTCCCCCCTCGTGACCTAGTTACCTCCCAAAGGCTTCACCTCCACATACCATTACACTGGGGTACGGGCTCCAACACAGGGAGTCTGGGGGAGACACAAAATCCAGAATGTAGCAAACAGGCTTTGTTGACAAAATGACACTTGCAGAAAGACTTGAAGAAGGCGAGGGCTACCATGAAGGTATTTGGGGGAACAACATTCCAGGCAGGTTACAGAGGGAACCTATACAGGAAGAAGCCCAGTGGGTGTGATCTCTCAGCATGGACCCCATACCAGAGAACACCAAGTTCCCTAAACTTTAAAAAAAATTTTTGGGGGCGTCTGGGTGGCTCAGTCGGTTAAGCGTCCGACTTCAGCTCAGGTCATGATCTCGCGGTTTGTGGGTTTGAGCCCCGCGTCAGGCTCTGTGCTGACAGCTCAGAGCCTGGAGCCTGCTTCCGATTCTGTGTCTCCCTCTCTCTCTGCCCCTCCCCTGTTCATGCTGTCTCTGTCTCAAAAATAAATAAACATTAAAAAAAATTTTTTTTAATTTTTAACATTTATTTTTGAGAGAGAGAGAGAGCGCGTGCACGCATAAGTAGGGGAGGGGCAGAGAGAGGGAGACACAGAATCAGAAGCAGGTTCCAGGCTCTGAACTGTCAGCACAGAGCCTGACGTGGGGCTCGAACCCACAAACTGTGAGATCATGACCTGACCTGAAGTCGGACGCTCGACCAACTGAGCCACCCAGGCGCCTGTCCTTCTTTTCTTTCTTTTCTCTTTAGTGCTGGCTGTCCAACTTCAACATCATCTTCTGCACTGCGTGTCCCAATGCATATGGATTAAGTAGGGAACAAATAGATAATGCTACATTCTCGTAACTCCCAATCATTTACTAGAGCACAATCTCAAAGTAGGTTCTCAAAACACATACATGTGTTAACCGATCACGAGTTGGTGGCCTCCTATGTCACCAACGTCTTCACTACTATTTTGAAACCCTTTTCTTCAGTTGATTTCATGTTGTTCCCTTTGGGGAATTGTAAAGAGAACGTAGTACATGATAAAGGAACCAATCACTCCAAACCCCCAGTGGAAACCAGCCAAGTCCGTGTTGTGAGAGGAAGGAGGGAGGCAAGAGGCAGAAGAGGTGGGAGACGGAGGGACAGTGTGTGACCGTTTAGAGCAGTGGTGTGACCCACCTGTGGGAACCCCAGAGTCAGTGAGCTCGGCCTCCCTTTGCCCGGCATCCAGGGAGACCTCGGTGCTCCAGGAGAACGTGACTTAACAGGAAGTCTCTGCTAAGAGAAGGAAGGTAGTGAGGCATACCAGAGAGCTGCACTGTATGCATTTTCACTTAAAAGCATGAGTTATGAATCATGTTTATCCCCATATGGAAGTCATTATGGAAAGTAGAAGATGGATACAGTGAAGACATGAAAATTGGGATTTCATCTGTCCTGACTCCTAGTCATTTCTTATCATCCAGCTAAAGAACCACAACAAGAAAAATCACCCGACTGGAAAACACCTTGTTGCCTTAATTCGACTGAGTTTCGTCTCAGCCATGACAGAGAAATAGTGATTTTTCTAACTAGCAGAAAAAACCAACACCTTCCTCTTCAGGACTGACACTTCTTGACACAGATTAAGGCAGGCAGGCTATTTATGTCTTCACCTTGCCCCGTCACTTTGTTGTCCTTCCATGGAACTTAATCACTTCCAGTATAACACCAGCCACAGGCCCTGGGGTCCACGTGATCGCTCGACCACCCGTGCATGGTCCTGTGCCGCAAGCTGGGACCACAGTGTCGGAAAGACAGCTGTGGTTCCCTGCCTTCAGGCAGCATATTATCCTGGAAGGGGCATAGACATTAAGTCAGATTCACAGATAAACATTTAAATTACAGTTATGGTAGGTGTTCGGAAAGAAGTTTAGAGGGACTTAGTCCAGATAGTGGGGGTGAGGTGCAGTGGTGGGGTCAGCTTTTCTTAAGGAAGCAACGCTTGAGCTGAGACTTGAGGTGGGGCAGGCTTTAGCCAGGACACAAAGTCAGGGCCGTAGAGGGTTGCTACAGATGACTGGAAGGAGAAAGGATTGCATTAGTCATGGTTATCTAGAAAAACAGAACCAATAGGATGTATACAGAGAGAAAGAGATTCCTTTTTCTTTTAATTTTTTAAAAATTTATTTATTTTGAGAGATAGGTAGCCAGTGAGTAGGGGAGGGGCAAAGAGAGGCAGAGAGAGAATCCCAAGCAGGCTCTGCCCTGTCAGCACAGAGCCTGATGCAGGGCTCGAGCCTACAAACCATGAGATCATGACCTAGGCCAAGGTCAAGAGCTGGATGCTTAACTGAATGAGCCACCCAGGTGTCCGAGAGAGATTTTTTATAAGAAACAGATTCATGGGTTTATGAAGGCAGGCAAGGCTCAGGATTTGCAGGTGAGTCAGCAAGTTGGAGACCCAGGAGAGCAGAGGGTATATTTCCAGTATCTCCTCCAACAGATTCAAGACCCAGGGAAGAGCCAATGTTGTAGTTTGAGTCTGAAGGCAGGAGAAAAGCTAGTGTCCCTCTACAGGCTGTCAGGCAGCAGGAAGTGTCCCTGCTCCGGGGAGGTCAGCCTGTTGTTCTATTTAGGCCTTGGACTGATTAGATGAGGCCCACCACACTAGGAAGGGCAGGCCATCTGCCTTACTCAGTCTATCAATTCAAGTGTTAATCTCATCCAAAATCACCCTCATAGAAACACCCAGAATAATGTTTGGCCAAATATCTGGGTACCCCATGGCCCAGTCAGGTTGACACATAAAATTAACCATCCCAGGGATGGTGAGGAATGAGGTTGGAATGTTAGATGTAGAGCAGATGTGGGACAGATGTACGGAGGCCTCGTCAACAACGCCGAGACTTTGATCTGTGTTAAATACTCTCGTCTGTTGTCAACAGCACTTCGCAAAAGGCCAGACATTGCAATTCCACAAAATACAACAGCCATCATCTCAGAATAAAGGAGGCTCCTTTAACTGGAATAGGTTTAGGCTTATGAAAACGTCCCTCGATCAGCCTTTTTCTCATTTGGCTGCAAACCCAAGAAACTTGCGTCCTAGTCCTTCTGGTCTGCATTGGCCCAGCCTAGGGCATGAGGGTAGCCCAAACCGTGAGACGTGATAGAATTTAGATGAGGATTTAGAACGCACACACAAGAAGGTGAAACAGGAGAGAATGAAATCTCCGTTGAGGAGGTGGACAGAGAGGCAGAGAAATGAGGGGGGGAAAAAAACACCAGTAGAAAATAAGAATAAAAAAATAGAAAGAAGAATGATCCTTCCCCCTTTCCTCCTACTCTAATCCCTGCATCTGTGAACATGGGATTTTCATCAGGGTGGAAGGAGGAAGTCATGTGCCCCTTGTGGCCAGGAGGAAGATTAGTAAGGAAGCCACAAACCAGAACAGGGTTGGCAACCTCCAGCCCGTGGGCCAGCTCTGTCCTGCCTACCACCTGTGTTTGTACAACACCTGTTTTCGTACCGCACATGGGCCATTGTACTTTTTTTTTTTACATTTTTTTTTAATTTAAAAAAAAATTTTTTTTTAACGTTTATTGATTTTTGAGACAGAGAGAGACAGAGCATGAACAGGGGTGGGTCAGAGAGAGAGAGGGAGACACAGAATATGAAACAGGCTCCAGGCTCCAAGCTGTCAGCACAGAGCCCGATGCGGGGCTCGAACCCACGAACTGCGAGATCATGACCTGAGCCGAAGTCGGACGCTTAACCGACTGAGCCACCCAGACGCCCCTTAAATGTTTTTAAAAGATCAAAAGAAGTCTACTGTTGCATGACGTGTGAAAATTAGTTGAAATTCAAATTTCAATGTTCAGAAATAGGTGTTTTGGGGATCACAGCCACCCCTCAGAGATTTGCATGTTGCCTGTGGCTGCTTTCATGGCACGTGACGGAGTGGAACAGTCATAAACGAGATGGTGTGCTCCACAGGGACTAACGTATTTACCATCCAGCCTGTAACGGTCTGAATGCTAGTGTTCGCCCAGAATTCCTATGTTGAGAGCGAATGCTCAATGAGATGGTATGAGGATGTGGGGTCTCTGGGAGGTGATGAGGTCATGAGGGTAGAGCCTTCATGAATGGGGTTTGTGTCCTTATAAAAGAGGCCCCACTGAGCTCCCTCCCACCCTTCTGCCTAGTGAGGTTATATCTAGGAGGCACTGTCTGGGAATGGAGTCCCCACCAAACACTGAATCTGCCATACCTTGGTCTTGAACTTCCCAGTGACCGGTAAGAAATAAATGTCTGTTGTGTACAAGCCACATAGTCCGTGGTATTTTGTTATAGCAGCCTGAACAGGTAAGACATAGCACTTTACAGAAAAAATCGCCGGCCCTTGAGGAAAGGGGATGGGCAAACAGGAACTCTGGAAAGGATCAGGCAGAGCCGCAGGATCCCATCCCTTCCCACCTTCATCTAGGAGGGAGATCATATCAGGGACTTCTTGGTGCAAAGTGTGCTGTTCAGAGGAGGGGAGAGAGACTAACCAATATACCGTGGAGCATGTCAGCACATCACATACAGATTCACGCTTAGCCTGTGGCTGTTCTATTTTAAACCTGGGTGTTTTTATGTTAACTTTGAAAAGTGTTCCTTTAAGTGAAAACGGACTCTGCTTTTAGACATTTGGACTTCCCTCCCCAGCCCTAGGTACTGATTGTTGGGGCAGAGTGACATTTTCCTACAACGCTGGCTCATTATTTTGCTTCTGGAATTGCAAATGCAAGGATCGAATGGCATGGTCTGAATACATCAAGGAGCGGAGGGGATCTCACCAGAGGTGCCCCGAAACAAAGGAAACAAATCACTTCAAAACCACATCATGCAATCTGGACCCGTTACAGGACAGATGGAACTCTGAATTGTTTGATTCTATCAGCAGAACAGAGGAAGGAAATGTTTTAAAATGAGATTATGTTATTTTCCCCAGTTCTTATTATGAAACCTTCCTGCAATGAACTTTAAATACCAGCAGCCCCTTTCATGGGGATGAATGGGATCCAGCCGGCAGGAGGATTGCAGGGAAGTGGTTCCATTATGAAAAATGTGGAGAGGTAGAGGTTGAGATGAATAGTGGATCCCTGTGGGGTCCTTAGGCTCAGTGAAAAATCAGGCTCTAAAACACAGCTGCGCATCTTAGGAAGGGATGGGTGTCTTTGAAAAAGCTATGTGCCCTATGTAAACATCAATTAAGGGGTCCTTTTCAAAAGACCTCGATTGTAATGAATAAAAAGTCTTCCGCATTCTTTGCCCTCAAGAGGAAAATGATTGACAACCAGCTATTGTATAAAGAAGAACAAATATCCTAGAAGTTAGGAAAATCTCCCCCAAACAAAATCATGCAATAATTCTTTATGATGCAAGGCTTTCTGCATAGAATTTTCCAAAGGAGGTTGTCTGTATCATTCAGCCCCAAACCCTGTTGAATAATAAAAAAAAAAAAAAAGGTGTTTTGCTCGGTGCTCTCCAGTCTGTGACTGTCCAGGCAGGATTCTATGGACCAGCCAGGGATTTGTTCACTTGTCCCCTTTGCACCTCTACATGTTGGGGTTCCACCAGACCCTGTGAGCACCAGTGCCCACATCTAACAGCTTACATTGCCCCCGAGAAGCCTGGGAGCACCTGAAATGTAATTATCTTCCCCTCATCCTGCCAGCCTTCACCAACTCTGTGAATGGCACCCACATCCACCATTCATCCAGACAGAATTGAGGATTCGTCCCCAATTCTTCTATTTTCATTGTCCAGCCCCCACACCATTCTTTACAGAGTTAAAAAGAATGACGTTGTGAAGGATAAGGAAGACCATTTCAGTGCCCTGCTTAAATCCTTCACTGACTTCCAGCTGCACTTAGAATAAAATTCAAACTCTGTTCCTTAGCCTACAAAGCCTGCCCGATCTGATCTGGTGATTTCTCGAGCCTTTTCTCCATCACTCCTTCCTCAGTCACAATGTTCCAGCAACATCGGTATTTTTCAGTCTTCTTCCCACCCTGAGTTTCTGTATTTTCTCTTGCCTGTGCCCGAGCACTTCACCCCACACACTTCAGAGACTGCCACCTTGGATACAGAGCACACTCCCAATCTCTTTCTTCTTTTTAATTATCGGGGCTTGGGGCTGAGCTGACTGTCACTATTGGAGTTCACCAAAATAGCACCCTTCCTTTCTGTCCAAGTTCTGAGCCCTTGAGAAATCAGACAAAGAAGCCAGGCAGATGGAGAGTAAAATACCACATTTATGACTGGCAAAATTGGTTTTGGAGAATGTGGCTTATAATATCTGCAAACAAATGTCTTCCTAACACCAACCCAGGGTTCACAGGCTGTGCTGTGTCATCGCGGACCTCCCACGTGGGGGGGGTCCTGCCCAGGAATACTTACTGCGCTGTCTGAAGACAGGCTGGCTCTCTGCGACCAGAAGAGGACATCTGGACTCTGCAAATCCAGTCTCTCTTTCCAAATGTAAGTCATGCCTCTTCCTCTAGGAACAGATATGGCAGAAGGAGACCAGAAGTGTGATGCTGGCCAAGCTCCCTCTACATGGAAGGAAACACCCGGAATTTAAAAATGTTCCCTACTGTGCCTCCCATCCCCCGAATTCTCCTCCTCTGAAATGCCCTAACTCCCCTCCTGTGGGCCAAGGGCCTTCACCTGGCTCTCCCGGTGCCCTCAGCTTCCCTGCTTTCACCTGCCCTTCTGCCCTGTGATGATCTATTTCCCCGCCAGCCGTCCCTGCCAGCCCGTGGCCTTCCCTCTAGGGCAGAGACCAGGGAGAATAAAGAACGGAGGGAAGAAACGTGGCTGTGCATGACTTAGAGGTGTTTGCCCTGCCATGTTCCAGGTGAAGGCAGGACGCATGTTGGGAACGGAATACCAGTTGGGAAGGGACTTTCAACGAGACGGGACCTTCAACGAGACGGGACCACAGCAGGCTGGCCCGTGCACAGAAGCCCATGTCCAGAGAGCTCTGTCCGCCTCTCTCCGGCCTCAGCGGGCAGGGATAAAAGGAAGGGAAGTTCTGTGCTCCTCGCACAGTCTGCGGGAGACTATTTTCCTTTAACATTCTGAGGACAGAAAAATTATCCGTCAGACACAGGCTGCCCGCGACCCCGAGGTTAAATGGTTCAATCCATGTCGTGGTGGCTTTGGCCTCTTGCTGACAGAACGGACCTCCAGATGTCAAACTGATCTTGTTTTAGAACCGAGGCAGCTGCATTTGAAGCATCTCTTCCGAGGGGACGAAAACAGCCCCCAGAAATGGGGTCTGATACACACGCGGTGCTAATCCCTGAGCTGGCACCTCCGAGAAAGTGGTGAAGTCACCGCTTTTAATCAACAACCTGTTTAGCTCTGCGCTGTCTCACCCTAGCAATTACATTCCTTGTGTAGGGTAGTATTTAAGCCTGGAATACTGCAGAGGACGAGGAAGAATGCACTTACATGTAGGGCACGCAGCCCACAGGGGAAGTCTAACCTACCAGACTGAGGGCAGTGAGGAGTGGAGGTATTAGAGTATGTAAGTCACAACCTAGATGGAGCACGCACGGCCAGGACAGAGCGAGGCGTAGCCCTGCTCTGGCCCCCACGCCAGGGGACCCCGGGCACTCATCAGGGACGCGGTGCTATTCATTGCTCCTGAGACAGCCCCAAGACTCCTGTGGAGCGAGGTCCACACCTACAGACATGCACCGAGATCTATGCACGTAGATTTGTACAACAAATCCTTAAAGAGCCACGCGGCCCCCTCCCATGTTCCAATCCAACTTCTAATCATGCGGTGTCCTTGAGTGGCTTCTTCAAAAGGAAGAAGGTGCCTAGGTGGCTCAGTCGGTTGAGCGTCTGACTCTTGATTTTGGCTCAGGTCGTATTCCCAGGGTTGTGGGATCGAGCCCCACCATGGGCTCCACACTGAGCGTGGAGGCTGCTGAAGATTCTCTCCCTCTCTCCTTCTCTCAAATAAAATAAAAATTAAAAAAAAAAAAAAAAAAAAAGAAGCCTCGGTGTTTCTGTTAACCCTCTCCAACACTACATAGTTGTCCAACTGAGGAGGGGACGGATGCCCGGTGGGACTCACCTGAGCCCGGACCTTCATGGGCACGAGCGCCTCTGAAACAGTATGAAAATAGTGTGTTCGTTTCACCTGGAGAGAGACCCCTGGCCATGCCCTTCTCCTGCTTATTCATCAGACATTTCTGAGTCCTACTTTGCCAGGCCACACAACAAAGGTTTTCTGGAGGAACAGATCCCTGAGCTGAGTCTTACAGGATAAATCAGATCAGGTAAACATTAGAGGCATGGGTTTGGGGGCGGCAGGTGGACGGCATTCAGAGGGGACAGCAGAGAAGCCAGAGAAAGAGCGAAACTATGAGTAACGATAGTGTAAATTGTAAGAGGTGGGGAGGCATGGCCAGGCCCCGCTCCAGAGCTCAGCTTGTACCCCAAAGGCAGTGGGAAGTGACAGGGTCACACCTGTATCACATCTAGATGAGTCTGGGGCCAATGAGAAAGATGGATTTGCAGGAATTGGGACAGATGGCATAGACACAGGTTAGAAGATGGTCACTACAGCCCGTGCCACAGGGAAGCCTTGTAAGGTGAGGGGGGTAGGCTGATCCATAAATGTCCCAGGGGCCTAGGGAAATTAAAAGTCGCTTTGGGAGAGAGTGAGGACCCCCCCTGCCCCACAGGAACAGGAGCCAGGTGGGCTGATGGCCTCATCTGTGGGCCTTGAGATGGGCAAAGTGAGAGTGTTACAGACAACAGCTGGCAGACTGCCCCTTCCATTATGTCTATTAATGTTCTTGAAAGACAGATTTGCTACAGGTGTTTCAAAAGAGAAAGGACCCACTTCTGGGTATAGACATAAAACATTGAAAGCAGGGATTATAACAGATGGTTGTTTGTGCCCCCACATTCACTGCAATGCTGTCCACAACAGCCAAGAGGTGGAAACAACCCAAGTGTCCGTCGATGGATGAACGGATAAACAAAGTACGATATACACGCACAAGGGAATATTACGCAGCCTTGAAGAGGAAGGAAATTCCAGGGACACCCGGGTGGCTCATTCGGGTAAGCAATACACTTCGGCTCAGGTCATAACCTCACAATCGGTGACTTCAAGCCCCGCGATGGGCTTGGTGCTGACAGCTCGGAGCCTGGAACCTGCTTCAGGTTCTGTGTCTCCCTCTCTCTCTGCCCCTCCTCCACTCACACTCTGTCTCTCAAAAATGAATAAACATTATAAAATAATGTTTAAAAAAGGAAGGAAATTCTGACACGTGCTACAACATGGTTGAGCCTTGAGTATGTCGTATGAGGTGAAATACGCCAGTCACAAAAGGTCAAATGTTGTATGATCCCACTTACGTGAAGTATCTAGAGTAGCCAAAAGCATGGAGAACAGAAAGTAGAATGAAGACTGCCAGGACCTGGGGTATGGGGAATGGGGAGTTATTCCTTAATGAGTGCAGAGTTTCAGTTCAAGAAGCTTCCGGAGAAGGACGGTGGTGATGGTTGTACATTAGTGTGAGTGTACTTAAGGCTGCTGAACTATATTGTTAAAAATGGTTAATAGGGTAAGTTTCATGTTGTATATATTTGATCACATTTTTTTTTGAAAAGAGACAGCGAAAGTGATGTAACATTCATTGAGTACCTAATATATATCAGCGCTGCCCTAAGTGCTGTAAAGGCTTCAGTTTGTTTAATCCCAAACAAAATCTCCAGGGTTCTGTGCAAGGTGGCCAGCAGCCACACCTGGTCACGTGTCCAGAGGAGCCTCCCCTGTCCCCCCCCCCCCCCCGCCCCGATTCTGGACTTCAGGCCTGGCTCTCTCTGGAAGGGAATGAACACAGCATTCTCTAAGCTCCTGTCCCCAGGCAATGATCAAATCAACAGCCCCAACCTGCCAGAGATTCACCAGAGGAGGCCCCCCATCTGGCTGCTGGCTCAGCTTTCCAGGTTCTGCTCCTCCCTGCCTCGCAGCCCAGACGTGGCTGTGTTCATAGAGAAAGGGGTCCCGAGCACCCTGGAATCAGAGCTCGGGTGACCGGGATCACATGTGTGGCAGGGGTGAGGAAAGATGAACACAGCCTCCTCATGAACTCAGCAGCCCGCTGTGCACGAACCTCTTGGGCCTCCTGACAGCCTCAGTGAAACCTGAAAGTTCGTGAACATGGAGACTCAGAATTCTTCTTAACCCAGCCCCCTGGGGGCCATGATCGGTCAGAGATAGGGCGCGTGGTGATGGCCATCCCTTGTTCTGTGGCTGGCCTGGCCTTGGCTTTTGCTTTAGCTTCTCCCAAAAAGGCTGCCTGGGCCCCATGCCCCACTGCATACCCAATCCAGGCATTTGAGACACCACACCCAGCCTGCTTCCCAGGGAGGGCACTGAGCAAATACATCTGTACGTCCTAAGAAGGCACAAAACTGCGAGATTAGCTCTGCCCTCATCCCATCTCCACTGCTCCCAGGTGCACATCTCCGCTTCTTCTCTGCCCAGGAACACTCAGCCAAGTGAAACAGAATGGCTTTTATGTGCTGTTCCTTCTAGAATCTCTGCCTCCTGTCACAGAGGCCTGCACGAATCTGCTTCAGGGTCTGGTCTAAGCTTCTTTCTTTGCTGGTGGGATAACATCGACCTCGGCCTCTCGCACTGCCCTGCTCGACAGGAGTGAAACAGAGAGGGCTGGGGGACGGGAACGGTGGGTTATTACTTAAAGGGTGCAGAGTTTCAGTTCTGGAAGATTCTGGAGAAGGCCTGGGTTGGGAGACCTGTTCTGTCCCCTGCAGACGCCTCCCCCTTCTTGTGCGTTGCACACACACACGACTGGAACCACGAAAAAAAGAATCCAGCTCTGAGATTCCAGGCCTACTTGATCATGAAGATAAGCACACCCTTGCTGGCTACCAGCCTCACCTCCGAGCACAGGCCACCGTGGACCGCCTGGCTTCGGGAGGGCTGGGCCGAGAGGTGCGGGGGCGGCCTGCCCGGCTACTTGCACAAGCAGCCTCCAAACCAGATTGGCAGGCCGAGTGTCCTTTGTTCTTTCTGGCACCCGAGGCCCCTGTTAAACCAGGGCTATGGCTACTCCTTCTCGGAGGGGAGAGGAGATGACTCCACGTCATTTAAAGGAGCCACTGTCTCACACCTTAACATCATAACTAATCCTGTGAGTCACCTCTTCTTCCCCACCAAGTCATTCAGGACTCTGGCTCCTGCTGCCCTTGGGGCCTGATGGGATCTAGAATCCCGAGAACTCTAGGCTTGGGAAGAACCAGGAGCCACAGGTGAAGACCCCACTCTGTGCACCTGCTTCTGGACAGGGGGCGCTGGTTTTCAAGGCCAAGTTTTAAAGCTGCGTAGGGAAGTAATTTCCACAGCGCTGTGGGCTGGGGCTGGGGACGGTTGTTGTGTCATTTCTTGTGGGCTGGAAACAAAGGGGCAGTTCAACCTGTTCTCGCTGAGCCAGTGGCTTTAACAAGCATCTCAGACTGTAATTACCTTTTGCCAGTTGGACCGGTTGAGGAAATGGACGGCTTCTCCCAGAGTCGGGGGCACTGCCAGCCCGGGGTTCTTGGGACTGGCCCTGGGTGTCTTGGTCTGGCTTCTAATGCACTTGATTCATTATGTGAGTCATAGTCCGAATAAAATAAAAGTGGCCGAGGAAAAAGGAAAAAGCCAGAACTACACAGAGAGCACAAGGCAAGAAGCGTTTATGTTAGTGGCCCGACTGTGGAAAACACCAACCCGAATCTCAATTTACGGTACTTCCATTGTGTAGTATACAGCCAATAACACTCATTACAGAATGTGATTATTTCATTTTGCCAACAACAAAAAATGCCTTCAAGTTTCCCTTTGGTCGCTTCTCTAGTGAATTTAAAACACTACTAAATTGTTAGAAATCCGATTGATGTACAAAACTTTTTCAGACCCCTCTATGGTGTAAAGCAAGACATTCTTGGATTCTGAAGCTAGCTGCCTACGCTTGGAAAACACCAAATGCTTTTGTAATTCTAGATAATAATAAGTACTCACTTGGCATGAAAGAACATGAAGTATAAACACCAGCTCATCAAAGGACTTCAAACGTCTTAAAAATACAATCCAGGAGCCAAACGCGATAACAAACCCAGCTCATAGGACTGGTCTTCAGAGGTTAGGCAGGGTCCGTGGGGCAGGAAATGGAAGCCATGTTCCTGTTCTTCCTCCCTTGTAACTGGACGGGTTGGAGAGGTGGGGTTGGCTTCCAGACAGTCCCCTGGAACTCACCACGGCTGACTGTTGCATCGATTTTTTTATTTTTTTATTTTTATTATTATTATTTTTAATGTTTCTTTGTTTTTGAGAGAGAGAGAGAGACAGAGTGCAAGAGACAGAGGGAGACACAGAATCCAAAGCAGACTCCAGGCTCCAAGCTGTCAGCACAGAGCCCGATATGGGGCTCAAACTCAGGGACTGTAAGATCACGACCTGAGCCAAAGTCGGACACGTAACCGACTGAGCCACCAGGGTGCCCCACATCAATCTTTTTTTAAAATAAATGTTTTATTTATTTACTTTGAGAGAGAGAGAGAGAGAGTCCAAGCAGGGGAGGGGCAGAGAGAGAAGGATAGAGAATCCCAAGCAGGCTCCATGCCACCAGTGCAGAGCTCGATGTGGGGCTCAAACCCACGATCCGTGAGACCGTGAACTGAGCCAAAATCAAGAGTCAGACGCTTAACAGACTGAGCCACCCAGGCACCACTGCATTGATCTTATTTGCAAAGCAAGGTTTAGGTTTGGTGTGGGCGCAGTGAGGTAGGGTCCTCATGGGTCCCTCCTCCTGGTGACCCTCTTTCTCACATCTGGCCCAAAGCTGGACCTGCCCAGAGTCAAACTGCTAGAAGGTAAAATAAATCTTTAGCTTCCTCAGCCTGACCACTCAAGTATCTGTAGCTCCCTTCCTTCTCCTGGCTGCCCCAGCCCAGTCTTATGTTCTCCTGAAACTAAAGCTCTGAGGAAACTCCCATGGCCGTTCTTTGAGACACAAGTGGCTGATCTTTGGCAGATGCACCTCCCTGAGCAGCAAAGGTTTTCTTGACAAAACCTGAAGGAAAAGTGTGGTGGTTAATTGTATGCATCAACTTGACTGGGTCACGGGATGCCCAGGTAGCTGGTAAAACCTTATTTTTTGGTCGTCTGGGAGGGTGTTTCTGGAAGAGATTAGCATTGGAATCAATAGACCGAGTAAAGCAAGACCAGCCTCCCCAGTGTAGGTGGGTGTCATCCACTCTGCTGAGGGCCTGAGTGGGACAAAAAGGCAGAGGAAAGGTGAATTTGCTCAATGCTTGCTTGAGCGAGGGTGTCCAGCTTCTTCTATCCCTGGACATCGACACTCCTTAGCCTTGGTTCTCACTTCCTTAGCCTTGGACTGCGACATACAGCCTCAACCCCAGTTCTGGTTCTTGGGCCTCTTGACTTAAACTAAGACATTCACCATTGGCCCTCCTGGCTCTCAGGCCTTTGGGATTGTTCTAGAAATACATCACCCACTTTCCTGGGCCTCCAGCTCACAGACAACAGCTTGTGAGGCTTCTTAGCTTCCATAATTGCATGAACCAACCCCTTAACCAAATCTCCTTGTGTCTATCTATCTATGATCTATCTCCTGTTGAACTGTTTCTCCAGGGAAGACTAATACAAAAAGGAATATGGTCTAACTGGAATTTCGGATGTCAGGAGGAAAGGGAGGTACAGCCAAGTGTGAGGCTTAGGGAGGAACGCAGCAGAGAAGCCCTTAAAGTTCACTGAGGAGGTGTCACCAATGTGAGCCACACACAAGAGCAGGCCAGGTACTGTGGGGTAGACCAGTTGTTCAAGAGAAACCACTGCACAGTGTTGCAGACCTTTCTCTTTAATCACCTTTGATTATTCCCTTAGCCAGGGAACAAGGGTGACCCAACTGCTGCTGGCTGTGTCTGACGTGGCCTCAGTAGAGCTCTCTGATGGAAGATGGGAACTCTGAGTCCCAGAAGACAAGACCTTCCCTACAAAGGGGCTTCACACACAGGACTGAGGGAAGGATCTGGAAACAGAAAATGGCGTTGCCAAGAGTCAAACCGGCCCCAGGAGTGTCCCCTGCTCATCACCCCAGGAGAAATGCAGGTATTCTGGGCTTGTGCCATTTAAACACACAGGAAGGGGAGCGCCTGGGTGGCTCAGTCGGTTAAGCGTCCGACTTCAGCTCAGGTCATGATCTCACAGTTCGTGGGTTCGAGCCCCGCGTTGGGCTCTGTGCTGACAGCTCAGAGCCTGGAGCCTGCTTTGGATTCTGTGTCTCCCTCTCTCTCTGCCCCTTCCCTGCTCACACTGTCTCTGTCTCTCAAAAATAAATGTAAAAAAAAAAAAATTAAACACACACACACACACACACACACACACACACAGGAAGGATGGCTCCCTGGTGACCTCATTACTGTCGTTGTCCAGAGAACCAGTTACACCTGCTCACCACTCACAGCCTGCTGATGCTGGGCTCAGATGGCAGGCCCAGGAAGGCTTAATGAGACTCAGTTCCTAGGCAGAAATGCCTCTCTTCGCAGCCACATCAAGGGCTTAGAAATACTTCTCCTCGGGTGGAGAAGTAAGCAGGAAAGAATAAGACTTTGTGTGTTCATCAAAACACGGATGACCCATGACTCCCAGGTATGAACAGCGTCTTTCATACGCTCTTCTAGCACTGCCCAACAAAGTTGTTGGTAAAGTTGTGGGCCCCACACGTTAGCGCTGTGGAGCCTGAGCCACATCACAGGGGCAGTCCCACCCTCAGGCGAGGCGGCCAGCCTTTTGTCAGTCGGCGGTCACCGGCTTGTCGTTGTCCTGTCCATGGGGCAGGCTGCATACCATCCTGGGCAAAGGGGCAGCCAGGCAGTGATGGCAGCCCACAGGGCCAGTGAGAGGCGGGGGGAGACCACCCGCGTCTACCCCAGCATTAAACACGTAGGGGGTCTGCATTCTGTTCCTTTGATTGGTTTTTTTTTCCAGCCAGGTTTCTCCATCCGTCATTGGTATGTGTGTTTCTGTGTTCCTTTGTTTCCTTTCTTATTTTTGCGTGGTTGCTGTTCCAGCCTCTGTTTCTCTCACGTAGAGTGAGGTGGAATGCTCTATGTCATTTGTCACTCCTTCTCTGACCGCTTTTACGTCCCCTCTTCTGAGGTGCAATTTGGCATGTAGCTGGGGGGGGGGAGGGGGGAAGGGGCGCGGTTTGCAGCCACAGCCACATTTCAGTGCCTGGTGACTTGGCAGGGACGACACAGGAGAGTTTCTGGGGCTTCTGCACAGACTTTGTTCGCAAAGCTGCCTTCTCTTCTGAGATTATGTGAAATGTCCTGCTCCGGGTTTCATCCCACTTCATTAAGAGTGTTTCTGACTACTGTATGGATCCCCCAGGCTCTTTTGGTCATTCTTTCCAGTTTTGTGGAGCTCTGGAAAAGGACTAACATCCCGAGAGCCTGGAGGTGGGGAAGGGGGTGAGTAAGAGCTTTTACCTTCATGAGATTTCCCTATCAGTGTTGTCTAGACTCCTTCATTTACTAGAGCGTGTTCCTGAGAACTCCAGGGATTTTACTGATCAGCCTTCCCTTTTATATCCTGTTTTGGGGTTCAGGGGGAGAAGGCAGGGCGGCGGGGAGGTGAAGGTAAAGTTAAGAGCTACTTCAGGTATCATGCTTCCTTCCCCAGTGTCCACTTCTCAGAGTTTACAATGTGGAATTGTATTCTCTTCTGTATTTGATTGCCAACAGTGTTTGTGGGTTGTTTTGTTTTGTTTTGTTGGCATGACCACGTTCTCTGATTTCATTAGGCTTTGGGGAGAGAAAGAGAGTTGTGATCTAACTTTTACTTATTCTTCAGAAAATGCAAGTCCACGGAATTAGAAACCAGCGTCCGCCAAGCAGGCTGCGGGCAGCAAAGAAAACAACAGGATACCAGGCTGTGGGGTTGCCTCGTCGTTCCGAGACGGTGGCCCAGCGTCGCCCACGCGACACCTCTGCGAGCCTTTAGTCCCGGAGACAACTTCCTCTTGGCCTCACCCAGAGCCAAAGAAACAGAGACCTGCTTTCAACTCAACTGACATCTGAGAAAAAGAAATCCTTTCATTTCTGTTAGAAGCCTCCACCCTCAAAACTAATCTGTCTACTCACACTCAAGTCACAAAGGTGACTTCCCTGGCTGTCACCTCAGCAAGACCTTGCAAAGGTCCCACATCCTCTGATTTCTCTGCCTATTCCTTCGACAGGTGCACAGCAGTCTATCTTTCCCTGCAAAAGAAACTTTTCCCAACGCAGTAACCAGCAATTTTGGCATTTGGGGCTAGGAATATGAAAAGTGTCCTTTGCAAAGTGAAAAGTGGGAGGAGAGTGGCCCCCACGCAGGCAAAGCCCCCTCCGTGCACCATGACATCGGTGGTAGCTGACACAGCCAGAGGGTCACCTTGCCACCCCAGCCAGAGAGCTGCCTTGGGGAGGGATGATGCATGGTAAAGCATTTCCTCGGGAATTAACAGTTTACAACCTGTACAGTCTTTTATTTATTTATTTCTAAGTTTTATTTTATTTATTTTGGGAGAGCAAAACAGAGTGGGAGAGGAGCAGACGGGGAGAGGGAAAGAGAATCCTAAACAGGCTCCTGCTGTCAGTGCAGAGCCCGATGCGGGGCCCGATCCCATAACCATAAGATCGTGACCTGAGCTGAAATCAAGAGTCAAACGCTTAACCAACCGAGCCACCCAGGCACCCCTTGTACAGTCTTTTAAAAGCATTATTTCAAACGTCCGTATCCTCTGAAATTTGGTGTCCTGTAGCAAAGCACAGCCTCCCTGTCCTGATTTGGGCTTCACACTGTCCAAGAAGGGTTCCCAATGGACTAGGTGGCCTTGGGTCGGTTCCAGCCTCTCTGGGCACCAGGTTTCCCGTCTTGGGGCATGATCACACATCCCCTCAACTTACACTCACGCGGTATGACGTGGGCATGGGCGCAGAGAAAACCAAGGAAAACTTTGTCAAACAGAGCAAGAAATCAGGGTGCCCAGAGCCAAGTGCTTTTCTGTAATCTTGGAGCAGGAGAAGGAATATGGCAAGAAGCACAGCCATTAGCTGCCAAACCCACACCCGAGTCTGCCAGGGATGTTAGGGATCCCTCACCTGATCCCCGGCCGCAGACGCTCCTGTAACAACAGGACCGCCTCCACCTGGCAGCACCAGGAGGCACCTGCCTCTGCACGCGTGGTGGGCACGAATGCAGGTGAGAGCAGGGGGTGGGTGTCAGTGTGGGCGAGGGGCAGGGCCCATCACTGTACTCCTCGGCCCCGCCTCTAGCTTAAATAATAGTAAGTTTTATGGGAAGCATCAGATGCTGCATTGTAATAACGTTTGTTTTGAGAAGTGGTCGCAGACATTGAGACGTGCAGAGTCTCCACTTTCAAAAAAATTTTTTTAAATGTTTATTTTTGAGAGAGAGAGAGAGAGAGACAGAGCACGAGCCTGACGCGGAGTCTGACACTTAACTGACTGAGCCACCCAGACGCCCCCAGAGTCTCCACTTTCCAAGGCAGCTCCCAGGACAGGCTACCCGGGCGGGTCCAGCCCCGTATGACCAGTCAGTGTGTACGGATGGTCCCATCCCCCCACCCGCAACCTTTCCTGAACCATGAATACTCCGACCCTGTCTAATTCACAAGAAATCCATTCATCTTCATGGGGCCCCCCTCCCCTCCTCACCCCAAGAAGTCCACACCGTCTGAGCAGAGAAAACCCTGAGGTCTAAAGAGTCTTCGCTCCTGGGGCGCCTGGGTGGCTCCGTCGGTTAAGACCAACTCTTGATTTCGGCTCAGGTCATGATCTCGCGGTTGATGATTTCGAGCCCGGCATCGGGCTCTGCTCGCACAGTGCAGAGCCTGCTGGGGATTCTCTCCTTCTCTCTCTCTCCCTCTGCCCTCCCCCACTCACGTGTTCTCTCTGTCTCTCAAATTAAATAGACAAACTTTTAAAAAAATCTTAAAAATAAATTCATTTAATAAAAAATAAAAAGGCTTTGCCTCCGGCTGCCGTGCAGCATTACCGCGGGAGGTGGGCCCTACTCGGTGTCCACACCCAGCTGCAATTGTGCGCCACTTGCTTGGGCTCCCGGAGGTGGGGTGAGCCACCTCCCCCCACCAGGGACGCGGTCCAGCCCAGAGGGCCCGAAATGTGTTCTCGGGCGAGCTGTTTCCTAGGGCCACCATTACAAGTGACCGCAAACCGGGTGGCTGAAAACAGTAGGAATTTATTCTGTCACAGTTTCGGGGGCGGAAGTGTGCAAGGTGTTGGGGGAGCTGGTCTTCCCGGGTGCTGTGTGCGAGAAGCATTCAGGCCTCCCTCCCAGCTCGTGCACCCTCAGGGCTCCTGGGCTTGCTCTATCATTCCAGTCTGCCCCTCCTTCACACGGTTTCTCCTCTTGGCTTCTCTGTCTCGGGAGGACATGTGTCGTTGGATTTCGGGCCCACCTGGTCAATCCAGAATGTTCTCATCTTAAGATCCTTAACTTAATTACGTCTGCAGAGATACTTTTTCCAAATAAGGCAACCTTCCCAGGTCTGGCGGACAGATCTTAGGGGAGTGCCATTCAGCCCGGGTACCTTAGCTCCAGCGGCCACAGACGGGGGTGCCGAAACAGCACACATTTATTTCTCACCGTTCTGGGGGCTGGAAGTCCAAGATCAACGCACTGGCAGGTGTGGTTTCTTCCGAGACCAAGATCTTCGGCTTGCAGATGGCAGCCTTCTCACCTGGTCTTTCCCCTGTCTGTGCACCCCTGGTGTCTCTGTGTGTGTCCAAATTTTCTCTTCTTAGAAGGACCCCAGTCAGGTTGGATTAGCCACCCCCCGGTTCCTCAAAGGCCTCATTTTAACTTGATCACCTCGTTAAAGATCCCATCTCCCAATTCACTCACATTCCGAGGTACCAGGGGTAGAGTTCCAACATATGACCTTTGGGAAGACACAAATCAGGCCTTAACACCTAAGCATCTTTCAGACCCTACTCCGGCCTCAGCCAGCTCAGGAGGCCAGAGCTATTTGGGTCGGTTTCCTGTCCACTCCAGAGCCTGGAGCTGAGCCCAGGAGTGAGACAGCCTTTCCTTTCTTTCTTTTTTTTTTTTAAATGTTTATTTACTTTTGAGAAGGAGGAAGGGAGAGAGGGAGGGGGAAAGAGAGAGAGAGAGAGAATGAGTAGGGGAGGGGCAGAGAGAGAAGGAGACAACAGCAGAGAATCCAAAGCAGGCTCTGTGCTGTCAGCACAGAGTCCAATATGGCGCTCGAACTCACGAACTGTGAGATCATGACCTGAGCTGAAGTCAGACTGAGCCACCCAGGCACCCTAATAGCTTTTTCTTTCAAATCCTCTGAAACAAAACATCTAATCACTTTTCCTTTTCCTGTACAAACGCAGCTGAGAAATGCTACCTGGTCTTCTCCACAGGGAGCCACCTTTAAAGATGCCCACATTTGCCCTTCTTCATTGATGTCAACATGCCTCCCTTCTAAGGGGCTGTTATCACTGAGACCTGCTCGGACGGCCTCACAGTGCGCTCAGTCCCAAGGAGCTCCCCTAACCTCCCAAGACATTGTCCTGTCTTATCATCATAGGGCTTAGCACGCGCCAACATCTCCCTTACTCACGTTCTAAATTCACTTCATCAACTCCCTCTTTCCAAATGAGAGGGTGAATTGCACTTGATATGGAGAAAGCACTTGATAAATATTTGCTGCAAGATTAAATAAGTGTATTTGTTTGGAGGGCTGCCATAAAAAAAAAAAATACACGCAGACTGAATAGTTTAAACAACAGAAATTTATCTTCTCACAATTCTGGAGGCAAAGGTCCAAGACCAAGATGTTGGCACGTTGGTTTCTTCTGCAGGTGTGTGTCCTTGGCTTTAGATGCTGACTTCTGGGGCGCCTGTGTGGCTCAGTCGGGTAAGCGTCCGACTCTTGGTTTTGTCTCCGGTCATCATCTTACGGCTTTGTGAGTTCAAGCCCCATGTAGGGCTCTGCGCTGGCAGCACGGAGCCTGCTGGGGATTCTCTCTCTCCCTTTCTCTCTCTGCCCCTCCCCAACTTATGCTGTATCTTTTCTCTCTCAAAATAAATAAATAAGCTAAAAAAAAATGTAGATGCTGACTTCTCCCGGAGTCTGCACATGGCCTACCCTCTGTGTATCTGTGTCCTACGGCCTCTTCTTATAAGGACACAAGACAGACTGGACTGAGACCCACCCCATTTCATTTATCCTCACTTCAGTCAACCTTAACTTCATGTAACCTTAATTACCTCTGAGAAGAAGCTATCTCTAAATGCAGTCACGTTCTTGAGGTATTGGGAGTTAGGGCTTCAACACATGAATCCTGAGGGAACACAATTCAGCCCATAATGGTGAGGTAGCTTCTAGGCTTTGCTGAAGGCAAGAACAAGCGCAGGCCTGTCCTGTGGTCAGTGAAACCTGGCTCGAGTACCCGGTCCACCTCAGGGGACGTGGAGTGTGCAACTCCTCACCGGGGCTGCCGCGTGCCAGGCACTGCCCAGCGCTTCACACGGGAATCAGGGTCGGCCTTTCCCTCCCTCTAAGGGGCACCAGTCTGGTCGTGTTTGGGAGGGTGTGATGACAGAGGGAGAAGCGCTGTCCCCTACCTGGTCCAGAGCTCCCCGCCTGATCATCCCTCCTCCACCAGGGTGTTCCTCCCTGCCCTGGGTGACACATTTACAAAGACACCCTCTCGTGTCCATCGTTGTCAACAAGTCAGTATAGCTGAAAGTCTATGGAAGATGCTCCCAGGGGCCACTCCTCACGCTACTGTTGACACGGGCTGATTCTTCCTGGTGCAATATGGCGACCTTTTAAGAAGCCCTTGCAGGGGTGGGGCAGGGGTAAGAACCAGGCAGATCACACCTCTCTTTGTGGTCCCATCCGTTGTTGCACTCTGGAAAATCGCCACGTTGTTCAACAAGCTGTATCTGTTGGGATGCTTTCGCTGGCAAGTAAGAGCAAACCTAACTCAAAGTGGCTTCGACACGAAGGGGAACTTACTGGTTTCCGTAAATGAAAAGCCCCAAGGGGGATTAGGCTTTAGACGAGGACTGACCCAGCAGTTCACAAGTCACCAAAAACCCCATCTTTCTATCTCTTGTCCCTGTTTGTTTTCCTGGGATTGGTTTTATCCAAGGGCCCTCACCTCTTTGGTTTTAAGAAGATCACCACCAGCTCCCGGGATAAGTTGCCTCAGCCCCATAGAGTAGGAAGAAAATATCCTTCCCCCAACTGGAATCGAAGTCCTGAGCATCCTTCCGGTATAGACCGACTTCAATCACATGCTCATCTCTGAACCCACCATGTGCCTGGGGTTCAGGTGGGACTACCCTATAATGCTTAGAAAAACAAGGACGCATTCCTGGAGCTGGACGGAGGGTGGTGGCAGAATACCCACCCCACCCAAACCAGGGAAGCTGGGGGGCTTGAGAAGAGACACACAATGGAAAGGCAGCTCTGAGCAAGAAAGAAACACAGCAACGCAAATGGAAGTTACCTAAAATAACTTGCACCTATTTTGAAATGGTATTACATTATATCATATAAAAATAACAGCTGCTAACCATTTACTGAGTGTCCCGAGCTCACATCACGTATACGTGTACCTACATACATTGCATATGTATCATTGAACATAAAAATAGCAAACATTTATATAGAGCTTGTCCTGTGCCAGGCTGAGCGTTTCACAATTATCCACTCTTCAGACAAAGACAGTGAGACAAAGCATTGATTAAATGCTCCAGTTCATACCGCAGGTCGGTGCAGAAGCTGTTGGTGTAACCCTAGGGTGAGTGGTTCTCAACACTACCCGAACCCCGGGTCGGGGGTTCTTCAACACTGGTTCCTAGGTCTCCCTCTAGAACAGCAACAACAAACAGAACATCCAGGGGGGAGGTCTGGGCACCAGTATTTGCTCTTTGAGCTTCTTGGGTGATTCTGATGTGCAGCCGGGGTTGTAAACCAGCGTTTTACACAAACACATCCCTAAAGGACAAGTATTAATTCTCAGAAAGAGTATATTATAAACACACAGTGAGGGAAAGTTGTAGAGGCTGCTTTTAGACAATAGGCTTGAGCAATGAAGACTTGATCAAGGCAAAAGGGCCCAAAGCGACCCCCTGGATGAATACAGACAGGCTCATCGGGCGACTCACCTCAAAATATCCATAGGACCTAACTAACCAATGGGCTACTGGCAACCAGGCCCAGTTACCAAAAAAGGGAAAACTCTGTCAGTCTCCATACCTCCTGAGCTCCCCTCTTTAAATACAGCCCCCACCCACCACTTTGTTGCAGACAGCCTCCCCCCTGCTGTCCTGCCCACTGCTCCCTTGCTCCCTTGTAGTCAATAAGCTCCTATCTCCTTTGTTCTGCCTCAGGTGAATTCTTCCACCCCCTGAGCCACCTGCCCCCCCCCACCGGATTGTGTCCCCCCACATTTGAGGGCCCCCCATCTGATTGGAGAGACACCATAAAAGTGACATTTCTCTGTTACCCTCACAATTGGCAACATTGCCTCTTTGACAATGGAGTGAGACTTCCCGTGTTATCTTCCAGAGCCGAAAAATTCCCCTCCTCCCCTCTCCATTTCAGTCAGGCTCCTTGTAGCCTGCTAAAAATAAAGAACAGGACTCATGGCTCCTGGATTAATTGTAGCAAGATTGGAATATTCTGCAAACACCTTAAAAGTACACTTGTTTGTAAGGGTCAGATTAACTTGTGGGTCAATGACCATCTTCCACCCAGGCCTCTGTCCATAAGGAGAGTTGTGGGGAGGTAGTTTTGTTCTTGTTAAAACAACTCTACACGGTAGGTGTTATCATCCCAATTTGCCATGGGAGAGGAAGCTTGGAGAGGGAAATTTGCCAGGGCCATATTGCTAGGAAGCCCTGGGAACAGAGGTGTTAACTCAGACCTTGGATTTCCTGAGCTTGCTATCTGCTCACTACCTCGCCCTAGACACTGGGCAGCAGATGACAGGGGAATGAGTTGCCAGGAGCCAAAGCTGAGCAGGATAAATGCTCCCAGTGGCCAGAAGCAGGATGAACCGTATGGCTCAATCCACATTAAACAGAAAACCACCGGCCCAAAATGGCGCCACTTAGGTTGACTCCCCAAAATGGGGCTTGATATCTCATCTAGTTGCAATTTCAACCTCCCCCAGAAACGTAGTCTTAACCGGTCAGTCAGGAATTTGCTGATCAGCACGAGTGAAGTCATCTGCCACATGAGCCTTCTCCCGGCCACCCCACCCCCGGGGAAGATGAGATGATCTGCAGGATAAGACCCCCAGCTCCGCCCACCGAGGGAAAGCAACCGGTCTGGAACAATCCTGCCTTTCCTTTTGCTGATAACTTTCTTGCCCCACCCTCCCTCCTATAAAAACCTTCCACTTCTGTACAATTCCTCTGAGCTCCCCTCTACTTGATAGATGGATGCTTCCTGTTTCAGGAATCACTTAATAAAGCCAATTCGATCTTCAAATACGCTTGGTTGGATTTTGTTTTGTAGTATCTCTCACGTCCTAGAATTCTTTGTGTGTAGACAAGTGTAAGCCCTGTTCCAGGGAGCACAGAGAGCCAAGCGGGGGATACAGGTGTCCTTACAAGAAGAGGAAATTTGAACACACAAAGAGACACAGGGCGCACACGCCCAGAGAGAAGGGATGTGAGGGCACACAGAGAAGCCTGCGTCTGCGAGCTCAGGAGAAACCAAACACGCTGACACCTTGATCTCGGATGTCCAGCCCCCAGAACTGTGAGGAAATGTGCCTTGTTTCAGACCCACAGTCTGTGGCATCTTGTTATGGCCACCTGAGCCGACCAAGACAGGGAACGAGCTGGCGACATCGGATCCTGTTTCTTCAGACACGGGGGCGTGATGCTTGGGCAGGCCCACCAGCTTTCAAGGCCCAGGCTGGGTGGGTCCGTCTGCAGGATAAGGAAATCTCAGGTGCTACTTCTTGAGAATAGTTTTCTGCTGCCGTTGGCCAACAGGGAACAAAAGACAAGGGTCCTCTTCCCAAGATTGACTCCTTTCATTTCGACCACAGACGTAGGCCCGTGCTCCAGAGTGCACAGAGTGCTGTGTTAATGCCGCCCCCCACACCCCTCCCCCCACCACCCCAGGGCACCAGCTGTGGCCAGCTATGGGGTCTTGCAGGCACAGGGTGCCCAGGGCCTCAGGTGACTGCATGCAGGTTGAACGCCGTAGACAAGGCCGAGGACTACCTTGAACCAGGGGCCCCCACCACCATTTTTATTCCCTTTTCATTTCTTGAGTAACTGCCCTTTCTTCACAGTTCCAAGAGCTTGTATCGCCCAAGGTGAGACAGCTCTTTTCTTTTTGTTCCTCTTGGTCACTGGAAGAATAATGCCCTCACCTCTTACAGCCTCCTGTTTCGACTATTCTCTTGTCCACACCTGACTCATCCCTCCACTTTTCCTCCGTGCTGTTGGTAAATGACCCCCTGTCCAGCGTTCCTGGTTTAGGTTTCCAACTTCAATTTGAAATTCTTTTGTTCCTTAGAGAACCCTACTCTCTCCTCCTAGACCACAGAAGTTCTAGAAAGCTCTCAAGTAAAGGTTCTGGTCACCAATTCCAATGTGTGTATGGGAAGGAGTTTCCTCACACCAAGCAATTCTCGGACACCAAACCAGGTGTCCTACAATTCAGCTCAATTCTGACACCATCTACCCAGAGATAGCACCAGATCCCACAGGTTGAGGGCTCAGTCTTACAAGACTGCTCCCCACACGTATGCAAACACTTTAGATGTCATCACAAGTCCTTGTCACCTGTGCTTCTGACCAGCCGGCTCTACATTGGGGGTTCCAATGACACCCTCCTTGGATTTGCTTCATTTGCTAGAGCAGCTCACACAATTCAGGGAAACATTTCACTTGCTAGATCACCAGTTTATAAAGGGATAGAGCAGAGTGGCGCAGAGGGAGCCTGCTGGGCCCATAAAGGGATAGGACTCGGGAACAGCCAGATAGGAGAGATGCGTAAGACAGGGCGTGGCGAAATGGCGTGGAGTTTCCACGCATTCTGAGCATGCCACTCTCCCCGAACCCTCACCTATGCACCGACCCGGCAGCAATCCGAACCCTGTCTTTTGGGTTTTTAATGGAGGCTTTATTACCTAAGCATGATTGGCAATGGAGTCAACTTCCAGCCCCTCTCCCCTCCTCGGAGGTCAGGGGGGTAGGATTACAAGTTCCCACTTTCTTATCACAAGTTAGTTCCCAGGGCAACTGCCCCCACGCTTAGGTGTGGGCCAAAAGATTTTATTAACATAACAAAAGACACCTTTGTCACTCTCAACTCTTGGGAAATTGCAAGGCTTTCAGAAGCTCTGTGCCAGAAATGAGGAAGACCAAAAATATATTTGTTACTATACCATCAAGTAGGTAATTGTACTAGTCAAGGTTTCCCAAAGAAACAGAACCAAGAGGACATACAGTTGGTCCTTGAACAACAAGGGGTTGAACTGTACAGGTCCACGTAGTGAGGATTTTTTTTAAGCTTATTTATTTATTCTGAGAGAGACAGAACTCCCACAAGCTGGAGAGTGGGGAAGGAGTAGAGAAAGAGGGAGAGAGAGGATTCCAAGCAGCTGCACTGTCAGCGTGGACCCGATACGAGGCCTGAACCCATGAACCATGAGAATCACAAGCTGAGCCGAAACCAAGAGCCGGATGCTAAACTGACTGAGCCACCCAGGCACCCTCGATTTTTTTTATAGCACAGCACCATACATGTATTTTTCTTATGATTTTCTTTTTTTTTCTTTTTTATTAAAAAAATGTTTTTAATGTTTATTTTTGACAGAGGGAGACACAGCATGACTGGGGGAGGGGCAGATAGAGAGGGAGACATAGAATCTGAAGCAGGCTCCAGGCTCTGAGCTGTCAGCACAGAACTTGACCTGGGGCTTGAACTCACAGACTGCTGGATCATGACCTGAGCCGAAACCAAGAGTCAGACGCTTAACCAATTGAGCCCCCCAGATGCCCCTGGTGCCTCCGTTCTTAACAAGCTCCCAGGTAAGCAGTAGGTACACTGAAGTTTAAGCCTTTTTAGCCCTTATAGGTTGAGTTGCATCTCCTTAAAATTCATATGTTGGGGTCCTAACTCCCAGGACCTCCGGATGGGCTCTAATTTGGAGATGGGATCTTGAAAGAGGTAATCAAGTTAAAATGAGGTCATTAGAGTGGGCTCTAATCCAATACGACTTGTGTCCTTTTAAGAAGGGGAGATTTGGACCCAAAGATGTGCCCCGAGGGAAGAGCCCATGAGGACGCAGGGAGAAAGCAGCCCTCTACAAACCAAGGGGAGAGGCCTGGAGCAGACTCTTCCCTCACAGCCTCAGAGCGAGCCGACACCCCCCACGCCTTGATCACAGACTCGCCGCCTCCAGAACCGGGGGACCATCAATGTCTGTTGTTGAAGCCACTGGGTTTGTGGTACTTTGTTAGGGCAGCACTAACAACAACGAAATAATGATACGCTGGTTTCACGGAGAGAGGGACCTTTACAACAGTATCGTACATCCGCAGTGGGGTGGGGGTGGGGGCACCTAGAATGTTCTGAGCCACAACCCGAAGACCGGCTTAGCACTCCATTTCCTTCAAGCAGAGAGGAGCTTCTCACATGAAGTGAAGTAACCTGACAGCAGCAGGAAAACCAGTGTTTATTTTCTGGGGCAGGTGGGGAGACGTGGAACAGAAGGATCTGGACCAAGGAGCAAAAAAAAAAAAAAAAACGTGGGCAGGAGAGAGTAACTTTTTAAAAGTTGAAAAAGTGAGAAATAGGGATCCTGAGAGAGAATAGTTTTCATTTGTTACTTGTTCTTAATTTCTAGGCCGATGCTGTGCGGGGCGGGGTGGGGGGAGTCTTCTCTTCTCCACCTGCAGAAACTTAAAAATAGGACTTTGTTGGCATCCCGAGCAAGCATGTTACTTTATAAAATAAATGCTCTTCTGAAAGTCTCCTGGGTGGCAGTGAGCATCCACTGGGTTCTCCAGGGTCCTAGGTGCCATCTGGCCTCCCCAGTGTCCCTCAGAGCCCCTTTTCCCCAACTGAGTTTAGTTTTCATGCTCCCCTGGAAATCCCATCTTTGAAAGAAGAGAGCACATAGGATCTTAGGAACTATGTTGTCTGCTCCTAACTTTATTTGTTTTTTTTAATTGTTAATGTTTATTTATTTTTGAGAGAGAGAGACAGAGACAGAGCATGAATGGGGGAGGGGCAGAAAGAGAGAGAGAGAGAGAGAGAGAGAGAGTCTAAAGCACAGATCTTGATGTGGGGCTCTAACTCACGGACCCTGAGATCACGACCTGAGCTGAAGTCAGAAGCTCAACCGACTGAGCTATCCAGGTGCCCTGCCCCTAACTTTATTGATAAGAAATACGAGGCTCAAAGAAATTAGGGACATTGTCTCTGGGACAATTAACAGCAACCACAGCCTGAGTCTCCCGGATCCCAGCCAGGGGTCTGTCTACACCAGAAAAGCTGAATTCTAATCCCACAATACACTGCAGGGTGGGAAGGGGTGTGGAGGAGTGCTCCCTGAAAACAAATCTTTGTTTTCAAAACCTTGTAGAGACACCCAGCCCTTTCCCACTTAGGACCTTTCCATAAACCATCTTCCTGCCTAAAATGCTCCTTGCCCACACCCTTTCCACCTGGTACATACCGTTCTCTTCTTCAGATCTTAACTTGAACATCATTTCCCCAGATGAGCCATTCCTGATTCCCCAGACTCTGTTAGGTCCTAATGACAAATGCTCCCTCACCCCCCTGCTTTTCCCCCTCGGTGCGCTTATTAGTATAATTGCATCCTTAGCCGGTAGTTGGTTATTTCCTGCTTGCTGGCTGCTACCATATAAACTTCACAAGGACACGTTCCCTCATCCCTACCTTCCCTGCACCTCCATACAATCCCACATACACAGTGGGCAGTCTACAGACAGGTGCTGATGTGATGACTGAATTAGCAATAAGGACTCTGGGAAATTCTGCAATAAAGTAGCCGACATAAACTTGCTTTCATTCAGCATTTCCCTGTTGGACCATGGAAACTTCTCTTGAGAAAGGAATCTGAGGAATTAGACTTACCCATATAACGGGGGCACACTTGGGGAAATAATATGCTGTGTTACACACAAACTGCCCCAAATAACAAGGTTCTGATGCTCCCTGCACCCCTGTTCCAGAGAGAATGGAACATGGCTTCTTTATTAGAGATGGAAGCAAGTTTGAACCACAGTCCCCACTGCCATCAGAGAAAAGAAGTGGATGGCCACCATGCCCAAATTTCATTCTCAGGTCGTATGGATCTTCAGCATCTAGGACTTTTTAAAGTCAGAAGTGCCATCATTTGGTTCCTCCAGTAGTAAAGAAAGAGATGTTAAATGCCTTTTGAGCTATAGCTCTTCCAAAGAAGTTGGAATTCTTTCAGAAGCAAGTGAAATTAGCATCAACTGTGAGTTCTCGGCCAGAGCAGGGCCTGACTCTCAACCAACATGGAGGAGAAAGGCAGATATTCCAAGTGTGATGGTTAATCTTATACGTCAACTTGACGGGGCCAAGGGATACCCAGATGGCTGATTAAACATTAGTTCTAGGTATGTCTGTGAGGGTGTTTCTGGAAGAGGTTGGCATTTGGATTGGTAGACTGAGTAAAGAAGATGTGTCCTCACTGTGTGGATGGGCCTCACCCAGTCTATGGAGAGACTCAACAGAACAAAAAGGTGGAAGAAAGGCAAATTCACACTCAGCCTGATTGTCTGAGCTTGCATATCGGTCTTCTCCTGCTCTTGGACATTGGCATTCCTGGTTCTCTAAATCTACAGTCTTGAACGGGAATTAAACCACTGGCTTCCCTGGGGCCTCCAGCTTGCAGATAGCAGAACATTGGACTTTCTCAGCCTTCATAATTGTGTGAGCCAATTCTTCATAATAAGCCTCTTATAGACGGATGGATGGATGGATGGATGGATAGGTAGGTAGATAGATAGATAGATAGATAGATGATAGATAGATCCTATTGGTTCTGTTTCTCTGGAGAACCTTGACTAATACACCAAGTGATAACTATTGCATGAGGAATCCAAGTGCCCATTAAGGGGTACCAGCCCCTCTTGCCTGGGAACTGGGTCTGGAACAAAACAGAGGGAGCAGGGCTCAGTGGTGGGGCCAGCCCACAACAACGTGAAACCAGGAGGAACAAGGACAGAGACCAGGGGGAGGGAGAAGAGCCAGAACTAATGACTGTCTCCTGGGAATCTCCCGGGAGATCAGAGCTGGCTGGAGGGCCATGGGTGCACAAGGCAACACCAAGCGCTCTCGGCCCTTGGTGGCTTACATCTTGATCCAGGAGACAATGACTTCATGTATGGCAGCAGCAGCTGGAGAAGGAGCAGAGGATGAAGGAAACCAAAGGACTACAAGATACACAAGAGGAAGCTCATTGAGGAGAGCCATCTAAGCCAGAGTGATGAGTAGGTCAAGGGGAACCCAAAGCTCAGAGGGAGGGACATGGAGAAAGATGTTTGGCTCCTTAAAGATGTCATCAGTGACCTTTGGAAAGAGAAGCTTTGCTGCTGAGCGGAGACAGGAGGAACACTGGAGGCAATGTGAAGGCAGGACAGAGCAGACACGAGCGTGGCCGATATCAGCCATTCCGTCTGGAAGGAAAAGCTCACAGGAAAAGGAAGTGTGGAAGCCAGAGAAGCAGAGGTTCAGGCTTAGTTTGTTTCAATGTAGGGAGAAGTTCATTGTTGTCCACCCAAATGACCGTGAACCAATCAGGTTTTTTTGTGGGTCCTGCTATCCTAACCAAATGGGATGGGGAGGGGGGGCCTAAAAAATAACGTTAAGGTTTATTAATAATAATATTTACATAATATTTTATTGTTTCATAATATTTTAAATCTGAGGTTGCCTTATGGTGTTCTTTCTATGAAGGGGGAAATAAGGGTGACTGGGAGGCTCAGTCGGTTAAGCATCCCACTTCAGCTCAGGTCATGATCTCGGGGTTCGTGGGTTCGAGCCCCACGTCAGGCTCTGTGCTGACAGCTCAGAGCCTGGGGCCTGGTTCAGATTCTGTGTCTCCCTCTCTCTCTCTGCCCCTCCCCCACTCGTGCTCTGTCTCTGTCTCTGTCTCTCTCTCTCTCTCTCTCTCAAAAAATAAAGAAACATAAAAAAATTATAAAGGGGGAAATAATTCCTAGGATTTAATAATGCAGATAACCTTACAGCCCACGTGAGAGTTCCATATTCCGTTCATGCAAAAACCTTTCCTGTCCCAATATTTACCAGGAACTATTCTAGGCACCTGGGATACAGCACAAAAATAGGTGCCCCCGTGAAGCTCATGTTCTAGTGGTTGCTGTGACTAACTAGTAGTTAGTCTAGTGGTTAGCTGTTCTGAGAGGAAACAGCTGTCGTGTGACCCAGGAGGTGATTCAAGGTGGGTTTGTTCACTAAAGGACCAGCTGCAAAGGTCTGGGTGAGGGTGCAGAGAAGAGCCACCGTGGGGACCAAAAGGCAGAGGAGAGAGACCGCGGCCCCCATTCCGGGAGGAGATAATCAGAAGAGCGTTGATCTCCGGCTGAGGGACCAGCCTCGCCGCGGTGACCCAGCAGAGGCCCCCTGACCTCACCCTCCTTGCCCTCACCTGGAAGCCAAGGGCAGGAGAGCTCATGGATCCGTCCCTACAGGCCAGCATCCTATGCAGACAGCAGGGTGGAGAAGGCAGAGAGTGATCCGGCGGGGCAGACAGAAGGCAGGTGGCGTGGGGCTATTTCAGTCCATCTACCCGCAGCTTGAATTCTGGGGCCTCTGCAAGTTTAGGAAGTAGGCGAAGGGGAGGAGGCTCGCTATGTATGGAGGGGAGTAAGGGACTAGGCAGGGCGTTCCCACAAAATAGCTCTTTTCTCTCCTGTATGAACTCCATCACACAGAAAGCCTCCTACCCTCATGGAGGACCTCTCTTCTGACCCACTCTCATGGAAAGAACATGGGGCTAGATGTCATGGCATCTGGGTCCTGCCTCTTGGAGCTTCTAAGCTGTATTCCTCTGCTAAGGCTGACATAACAGATCCCCGCACGCTGGGGGGCTCAAAGCAACAGAAATTTACTTCTCACAGTCATGGAGACCAGAAGTCTGAAATCAAGCTATGAGCAGGGCCACATCCCTCCAAAGGCTCCAGGGAGGGGTCTTCCTTGCCCGTTCCAGCGACAGGTGGCTCACAGCGTCGTGTGGCTTTGGCAGCTTGCCTCTCCGTTCACATGTCCTTCCTCCCCGTGCTTCTCAGTGTCTCAAATCTCCCTGTCCTTTGTCTTCTGGGGGACATCGTGGTTAGTTGTAGAGCTCGCTCGAAAGACAGAATGATCTCGTCTCGAGACCCATAACTGGATCACATCTGCAAGGACCTTATTTCCAAATAAGGTCACAGGTACCAGGAGATAGAACTTGGTCGTATCTTTTGGGGGACACGATTCAACCCACTAGCTGCGTGGCCCTGAGAAATAGCTTAATCCTTCCGAGCCTCAATTTTCTCATATGCCAAACATAGAACCCCAACCAGAGGTTTACAAAAGATTAGGGTCACATGCTACGATGTGGATGAAACTGGAGGGCGTGGTACTAAGTGAGATAAAAGGCAAGTCACAAAAGGACAAATCCTGCATGATTCCACTTATACGCAGTCCCTAGGGGAGTCAGATTCACAGAAGTAGGATGGTGTTGCCCGGGGCTGGGGGAGGAGGTAAGGAGACTTACTGTTTAATGGGAATGAGTTTCAGTTTTGCAAGATGAAAAGGTTCCGGAGATCCATTTCACAACAACATGAGGATACGTAATACCCCTGAATTGTACACTTAAAAATAATAATGTCTTTTAGCGCCATTAAAGAAAATGCACAAAGAAAACAGGAAGATGAGGTGAGTGAACCAAAAGCTCTTTGTAAATAGTAAAGCACTAGATACATGGAAGGTTTTATGAGGCATATCCCTGGTCATAGAACACCACCTAGTATATAGTAGGTGCTCAGTAGATATTCACTGAGTGGATGATCTTTGCAATCACTTACTGCTCACAGTGGGAAAGAAAAGGACCTCAAGGAGGGGGATAGAAGCAGCAGAATCTCACTCTGGTGAACAGACAGAGGCTTTTCAGGAACGGAAGAGATGCTCACCGTGAGATGAGTTCCGGAAGCATGGCCCACTCCTAACAGAGACCCTCGGAAGTCTGCAGTCAATACCCTCCCCTTTTCTGCAGGGACGAGGGGTAGTAAGTAGGAGGGATCCTGAGACCCCAAGGAAGAAAGGCAAGGGCTGGGTGGGAGGGGCTGCCGTGCAAGCATGCACCTGTTCTGGAACACCAGGCTGCATTCTGCACCATGACTGGAGGGACCCTCGAGAACACCTTCGGGACATCTCTGAACATATAAAAACTAGAATCCAGAGTGCACTTTTTAAAAAATGTTGATTTAGGGGCGCCTGGGTGGCTTGGTCGGTTAAGCGTCCGACTTCAGGCTCAGGTCACGATCTCGCGGTCCGTGAGTTCGAGCCCCGTGTCGGGCTCTGTGCCGACAGCTCAGAGCCTGGAGCCTGTTTCAGATTCTGTGTCTCCCTCTCTCTGTGACCCTCCCCCGTTCATGCTCTGTCTCTCTCTGTCTCAAAAATAAATAAACGTTAAAAAAAAAAATTAAAAAAAAAAAAAAAAAAAAAAAAAATGTTGATTTATTTAGTTTGAGAGAGAGAGAGAGAGAGAGAGCATAAGCAGGTGAGGGGAAGAGAGAGGAGGAGGAGAGAGAGAGAGAATCCCAAGCAGGCTCCACGCTGTCAGCACAGAGCCCTACGTGGGCTCGATCCCACAATCCCACAAACTGACATCATGACCTGAGCCCAAATCAAGAGTCAGAGGCTAAACCGATGGAGCTACCCCCGAGACCCTGAGTGCGCTGTCTTCTCGCATCCGGCAGCCAATGGAACCACAGACGCCTGTACAGCCCGAGCAGAATAACCAGCACGCTAAGCTTTCCTCTGGACGCCCATTGGTGGTCTGTCGATTTCTTGTGCACTTGGTGTCGCTCCAAGGATATACAGGACACAGTCACGCCTGGGTATTTTTTTCAGTTCACCTCGAGGCATCTCTGGCCTCAAATCACTATAAACAGCTTATATTTTCTCTCCTGGTTAAAAGGCCCCTGAACAATCACAAAACCCTTGCTGTATGTGTCCACTTTGAGAATTATCTGCTGTTTCAGGTGTCCCAAGGCGCCCAGCTGCCCTCAGAGACGTTGATTGCTGTGAAGGTGTCTGTGGGCCCAGAAAAGTCTGGTAAAGAGCTGGTGCAGGAGCAGGCGTGGAATCTGCATGAAGCCTGAACCGGCATTGAGTTTGTTTCAACTGTTACCCCTCCGGGTGTGCAAACACTAGTGGAGGAAAGCACGGCAGACGTGGTGATCCAGACGCAGGGCTGCCCACGCATTCACACACACTAGCAAACACACACACGCCCATGACAGTGAGATGTGCAGGGTGTTCTCAAAGGGGGTCGGCGTGGACTAAGGCTTGGGCACCTCCTACCTGCCCCTCACCCTTCCAGACCTTCTGTACCCTCAACTGGAACTTGTTAAAAAAAAATGTTTAGGGGCGCCTGGGTGGCTCAGTCGGTTGAGCGTCCGACTTCAGCTCAGGCCATGATCTCACAGTCCGTGAGTTCGAGCCCCGCGTCGGGCTCTGTGCTGACAGCTCAGAGCCTGGAGCCTGCTTCGGATTCTGTGTCTCCCTCTCTTTCTGACCCTCCCCCGTTCAGACTCTGCCTCTCTCTGTCTCAAAAATAAATAAATATTTTAAAAAAATGTTTATTTATTTTGAGATAGAGGGTGTGGGTGGGGGAGGGGCAGAGAGAGGGAGAGAGAATCCCAAGTAGGCTCCATGCCATCAGCACAGAGCCTGATGTGGGGCTTGAACCCACAAACCGTGAGATCATGACCTGAGCCGAAACCAAGAGTTGGACACTTAACCGAATGAGCCACCTAGGTGCCCCAACTGGAACGTTTTTTTATTCCTTCCCCAGCCCCCCTCAGTAAGTTCTACACCCGATGTGGGCTTGAACTCACAACCCCCAGGTCAAGAGTTGCATGCTGTATCAGCTGACCCAGCCAGGCACCCCTCCCTCATCTGGAACTTTTGTGAGAGTCACAGAATGGACTGTACATCTATCATTGGAGGTGGTGGAGAAACAATTTATGATCGCCTTTGAAAGACTTTCAGCTCTTGTTTGGAAAACCTTCCCGTTGAGGTTTAAGTGGGGGCAGCTTGGGAGGGGGAGTTTGAGAAGCAAAGAGACAGGAGTGTTGCCACAAGTGTGGCCTGTGTCCCAGCATCCGACCGGTATGCACTGATGCTTTCCTCTGACGTTACAACGTGACAGCCTTCTCGGGTATCCCGGGGGGCGGCCCGTGTGCAACACGCAGCCGCAGGCCCCGAGGGGCAATGTCAGCCAAGCAGAAACCTGGGCTCTGTCCCTCGTCTCCCCGGCACATTTGCCTTAGATTTCATCGCCGACCACAGAGGTGATTACTTTGCACCACAGACGGGCCCCGGACCCAGAAGCACAGCTGAGGATGGGTGGAGTGGAAGCTGCATTTGGCCCCAAGGAAAGAACGGTGCTTTCATAGACGGAGCTGGCATGGCGGGATGTGAGAGAAGGAAGGCCCAGCTGGCGGCCGGGGAACAAGGAGGGAATGTCTGTGCTCCGGGCACCACCCACCAGAAGCCTGAAGTGCTGCCTTTGTGTTGCACCCCCCCCCCCGGGGGCCCCCAACTCCAGTCAGAGCGGGACTGACCTCGTGCCAGATGGCATAGGAGCCAAAGGGAAAAGACTGTCCAGGACCTTGACCCAACCAAACGCCCTCTTTTCGCTCTGACACAAAGATGAATCAAGTCCTCTGCCTGACGCAGCGTGTCCAATCTCACAGAGAGAAAGGAGGCCAGAAAGAATGGACAGAGAAGGGAAAATACACTGAGTCACTTTTTTTTCTCCAACTGGCGTAGAAAGAGGGTGTTTGGAAGCAATAAACGATGAGTGGAGAGGGAGGCAATGCTAATGGGTGACCACTGGCACCTGAGCCAGGGACGGACCCGCTGAGACCAAGGTGGGTCTCACTACAGAGGACACTGCAGAGGTCCCATGAGGGTGGAGAAGCCAGGCGGAGGGGTGAAGGGTCAGGTCCAGACCAGCCTGGGCAGCTGAGCTGACCCGAGCTGACCCGGGGGCCCAGCAGGGGCCTGGGGGACGAGGCCACCAGCTCAGAACAAACAGCAGGATCCAGGATGGGGCTGGGCTTCTCTCTCAGCAGCGTGCCGGTGACCCATCCCACAAAAACCAGGAAAGCACCTCTGGAGGGGGGAGAGGGAGGGGAGCAGCCTGTATCAGACACTGGAATTCACCCACCGGGCAGATTTTCCTGTTTAGGGAAAGCCACCCCGGGCCCCTGGAGTGCGCAGTGCCGATATGTGACTCCTTGCTCTCGCGAGGCTGCACAGTCACCTGAACGGGATGCTGTCCACTGAGAAGCTGACTCTAAGGTTCGGTGGCAAAAAATGTGTGTACAGAGTCATCTACGTTGTGGCAAACGGCGGGAGTTCCTTCTTTTACGGCTGAACAATATGCTAAGTGAAATAAGCCAGACACGGAAGGACGAATACGGCACCACGCCGCTTGTAGGAGGAATCTAAAATAGTCCAACGCAGAAGCAGAAGCGGAACGGAGGTTGCCAGGGGCTGGCGGGGGAGGGGATGAAAACGTAAGGCTCAAAGGTAGAAAGCTTCAGGAAGCTTCACATGCAGGAGGGACAAGTCCTGGAGAGCCGCGATCCAGCAGAGCACTGACAGCTGATGACATTGTATTGGGTACTTAAAATTTTGCTATGAGGGTAGAGATCTTATGTTAAGTGTTTTTATCACCAAAAAAAGAAAGAAAAAAGAGGGTAGGAGAGAATTTTGGAGATAGGGCCATGTTTACAGCATTGATTGTGGTGACAGTTTCACGGGTATATACTTATCTCCAAACTCAGCAAGTTCTAGGCATTAAAAACGTTTACATGTGGGGGCACCTGGGTGCCTCAGTCCGTGAAGTGTCTTGACTCTTGGTTTTGGCTCAAGTCATGATCTCACAGTTCGTGGGTTCAAGCCCCACATCGAGCTCTGTGCTGACAGTGTGGAGCCTGCTTGGGATTCTCTCTCCCTCTCTCTCTGCCTCCCCTTCTCTCTTTTCTCTCTCTCTCTCTCTCAAAGTAAATAAACATCTAAAAACTGCTTACATTTGTGTGTACAACTTTTTGTATGTGAACCGTACCTCGATAAAGTGACTTTTCAAGAAATATGTATACACTTCAGGGAAAGGCTTCAAGACCCTGAGACACCGCACGTCTTTGAGAGAAATGCTCCTTTTCTCTGCCTGGATTTAGAGGATGCTTTGCAGGAACTGTTGCTTATTCTTTTGGTTTGAACGTGGGGTGTCCTGTTGTTACCATGTTCTGTGAGTTGTTTCTTCTTAGATGTCCCCCTCCTGAGAAGAGGCTGTGAAAGCCACCAGGTTGTCCAAGATGGAAAGATCTGGAAGGGCCTGGTTTGGACCACTGAGTCCCGGTGGAGATCTCTGGGCAAGACCACGCCCCCATGAGGGAGGGGTGGGCGTTCCCATTGTCCATCTCCCTGGAAGGGGTCCGTCCTGGAGTGAGGAAACAAGGAGCAAGGAGAGGGCTGGGGTTACAGTTGTTGGTTCTGTTCTGTTGGTCCCCTGTTCTGTTCTGTTGGTCCCCTCAAGGCTGAAGTTGGGCTCAGCCTGCAAGGCTGGGATTACTTCAAGCGTAAGTTGGTTCCCGCCTCATGGAACCTCACAGGCAAGGAGTCAACACGGTATAGGCCTGCGGGCCGTGGGCGAAGTTCATTTCTTCAGGGGATACCTATTCGGCACCTACCCTGGGCCCGCCACCACCGTGGTATTATTCTGTTTTGTATCCTCCTGAAAATAGAGTCTGGCCAAATTTACAACCTGACCTGAGCTGTCACACTGGGGGAGGGGAGCAAGGGAAGAGTCTGTGCCCACCTTGGGTGAAGGTGCCAGAACTAGGGGAGGTACCCCCACAGAAAGGGGAGGGAGCCACAGAAAGGGGAACGACGGTGGCTAAGATCCCCCCTGAGGGTGCTGGCCAAGGCCCCGGGAGGTGGGGGGGAAGCAACAGCCAGCGTGGGTTGCAACAGCCAGCCCACTGGCCCCCATGGGAAAGCCCCGGAAATGCTCAGGAGGAGACCCTAGCAAAGAAGCTGTTCTAGGAAAGCAAGATGAAAACGCGCCCATATTGCAGGGTAGGTATGAGCATATATATATATGTAGGAGACCTCGCCCAGGGGTGATGTTTGGGGCGTACAGGTTACAACAGGAAAAGGGCAGTCTGTTTCAGAAGGAATGTGAAAGAACAGCAGCACACACACACACACACACACACTCATTATGCCCTGACAAAGTTCACAAAATCTAAAACCTCCTATGAGGATGGATCACAGAGACGTCTGCTGCTCTCGAACCCGTGAAAATGGGAAAGGGTTCTTCCCCGTGAGTGACGCAGATTCTAATGTGCACTGGGCCCCTTTCTGCCAGTCACCTCTGCCGAGGAAGTGAGTCTGGGAAAGACCACGTGAAGAGAAGGAAGTGACAGCACCGTTACACTTGCAGGCAGATGGCTGAGCGCTCGGGGGCAACCCAGCAGCGGCACTATTTCGTTCTGGCAACATGTTCCCCTGTTTTCCTCTGGAGTGGGAGTCGTATGGCCACCACCTCCAGTGTGCAGGTGGGGGTTGGCTACATTTTTCTATAACATCCTTTCTGTCTCCATAGCAGAAATTAATCTAGTCACTTCCACGTCCATTCATTGATTTCCCAGTCATTCTGAGTCAGTCGGATGGGGCTTTCCTTGCCCTGCGCCTCTCCAGAGGGGAAGTCCACTGGCCAAGAGAGGTAGGAGGGGGAGGGACGGGGCCACGTCCTCTCTGCAGGCTTTGTAGAGATGTCACATGCTCTAGCAGAGGTGAAATCTCTCCACAAGGCTTGATGCCTCCTGGGGCTTTTCTAGAAAATCAAGATGCAAGTCCTTTCTTGCCCGAGAACCTTCCAAACCTATCTTTAGTTTTGTTTTACCTACTTGCCGAATTTTTTTAAATTGTTGTGAGATACAGGTAACATCAAAAAAACCATCTTAACCATTTATTTTAGTAACTTCACTCTTTTTTAAATTTGTTTTTAATGTTTTTTTTTTTTGTTTGTTTTTTGTTTTGAGAAAGAGAGAGAGACAGAGCACAAGTGGAGGAGGGGCAGAGAGAGAGAAACACAGAATCTGAAGCAGGCTCCAGGCTCTGAGGTGTCAGCACAGGGCCCGACGTGGGGCTCGAACTCACAAACCGTGAGATCATGACCTGAGCCGAAGTCGGACGCTTCACCGACTGAGCCACCCAGGCACCCCAGAATTCTTCTCATCTTGCAAAAATGAAACTCTGTTCCCATGAAACAACAATTCTCCATTCTCTCTCCCCCCAGAGGCCCTGGCCATTCTACTCTCCACACGTATGAATTTCATTATTCTTGGTTACCGCACACAAGTGAAATCATGTGGTATTTGTCTTTTTGTGACTGGTTTATTTCACTTAGCAGAAGATCCTCAGAATTCACCCATGGTGTAGCCGGTATCAGCATTTCCTTCCTTTTTAAGGCTGAATAATATTCCATTGTATGGATAGACCACATTTTGTTTACCCACTCATCTGCTGACGGACGCCTGGCTTATTACCACCTTTTGGCTACTGCAAATCGTGCTGCTGTGAACATGGGCACACAAATATCTTTTCAAGTCCCTGCTTGCGATTCTTTTGGGCACACACCCAGAAGGACAATTGTTGGGTTATATGGTAACTCAGTGTACAATTCATTGCTTCCTGTATGCGCTGTCCCATTTTTACAGTCCCACCCATAGCACACGGTTTCCAGTACATCCGATCCTCGCCAGCTCTGGACGGTAGCCATCCTAATGGGTATGCAGTGGTGTCTCGCTGTGGTATTGCCTTGAATTTTTAATTTTTTTTAATGTTTATTTATTTTTGAGAGAGACAGGGGACGAGCAATCAGGACAGGGGCAGAGAGAGAGGGCTCCGGGCTGTGAGCTGTCCGTCCAGGGCCTGATTCGGGACTTGAACTCGTGAACCACAAGAGATCATGACCTGAGCCCAAGTCGGGTGCTTAACCGACTGAGCCACCCGGGGCCTCTTGAATTTTTAAATCTGCGCTTCCAATCCCCTCAAGACTCCACCAGGGGAAGTCAGGGTGTCCATATCAGAGGCACGGTCTCTTCTCCGATGTTGACACATGATTCTTGTCTCTTTCTGGGAAATTCACTCTGGCGTCATCGGGCTCCGTCCCAGCTCTCGTTTACTTGGCAGATCTGCCTGATGTCAGGCAGCAGCCAGAATGAGCGGGGTAAGAACGCCGATCCCTTCACCCCTCAGGTGGCCGGGGCGGCTGAGGCAGTCACCCTGGGTTGTTGGCGGTGGTATTGCCAATACTAATCCAGCTTTATCGTTTTCTGTGAAGGCCACGAGATGGATGGGCGGGAGAGCTCCGCCTTACGATGTAACCTCTGTTTGTTGTTCTTTGAGCTTTGCCTCCTAGTGTTCAACGTTACACTTTTGGAACTCTAGAATCCTTTCCCTTTCAAAAAAATCTCAGTCCTTGCAGATGAAGTGAGCCTGGGCTTCAAGTCCTGAACTACCGTGTTGAGTTGAAATGTTATTTGAAACTCAATTGACTGCTTCCTCGTCTCTGGGTTATTCTGTGAGGTCCCTTTTCAACGAAAGGCACTAGACTCTGTCAGGCGCTGTGGGTCAATAAGGGCAACCCTCCCTGACTGGCTCACCCTCCTGGGAGCCTGAGAAGGTGTGTCTTTTGACTGAGGCTCCGCCTTTCCAAGCCCAGAGGCTGCCTCCGCTGGGCCCTGCAGCCAAACTGTACTGGCTGGTTTCCCAGAAGATAAAAAGAGAGAAGCTCTCCGGGTGCCATCAAGAGATCAGAAAAGAGAAATGAGTCCCCTCACAGCAGGGTAGCATTTAGCAAAAAGGGAACTGTTTTTAGGAAGCTCTGGTCCTTATTCACTCCCTCTGCTACACAGTGCGTGCTATTTGAGGTCAGTTGCTTATGCCTTCTGTGTTCCAGTTTCCTCTGCGGCAGAACAGGCACTAATCATACTACAGCATGTGTTGTGGAAATGGATGAATAATCAGGGCCTCCCACAGAGGATGAATGCCCTAAAATGCGAAGTCAGGAGCAGGGATGAATACTTATCCCTGGGAAGTTCGAGAGACGCGCTCAAATCCGCATCAATTTCAGCATTGGCTATGAAAATGTGCTGAAAGGAAGGGTCTGTCCTTGAAGGGTATGCCTCTCACGAAAGGCAGACTGAGCATAGCAAGTTTCTGTAATTCATAAAAAGCCTCTGTCCCTCATGCAGAGTTCCTGAGACATCGGTTAGGAAGAAAATTAAGCCCTTAGATTGCTGTAGGCTGGCTCAAAATCCTAAAATGTGTCTGGAACTGTCTTCACGCGTTTTCTGGTGTAATAGTCTTCATAGGTTGGGGAAAAAAAGGTGCTTTTAAGTTTTTTAATTTATTTTTGGGAGCGTGCAAGAGGGGAAGGGGCAGAGCGAGGGGGACAGAGGACCCAAAGCAGCCTCTGCACTGACAGCAGTGAGCCTGATGCTGGGCTTGAACTCACGGACCGTGAGATCATGACCTGAGCCGAAGTCCGATGCTTAACCGACTGAGCCATCCAGGTGCCCCAGAACAAGAGGGTTCTACTGATTTAAAACAAACCAACAAATTTTGGATAGAACCCAATATATCAGGCAGATAAGAGTGCAACTGTTAGGCTGGTGGTCAGGTTGGGGCCATTCTGAGCACCACGCCCTGGCCATCTGCAGTCCTAAGTCCCCTCCTTGAACCCCCAGGGCTTCTCACGACACAGTGTGAAAACATCCTGACAAATAGTCTCTCCTCAACCCCTCTCCCACCTGGCTTTAACTTTTGGAACCTTGTGTTTGTCTCTGCATTGTCCAGTTTTAACAAGCATCCTGCTAATTTGGTTCAGCCAGCATCCCTGTCCTTCATATCTAATCCCCCTCAGTGTC